>NC_133529.1:17932094-18232094 GCF_048544455.1 Silene latifolia
CACCCTTGTCACCATCAAGTCCACCCACTAACAGTTACTCTTCAATTAGTCGTATCTCCCTTTCGCATCTCTAGACACCAAAATTCACTTCATACCGTTTGTCCAAAGAATTACACACTAGGCTCACCCCTTGATATTCCAACTTCCCAAACTTAGCCACTATCTACAAATCCACATCGCCACATAACTTCCTTTAAGTTCACTATATACCTCTCTTTCCTATCTTCTTACAACAACCTTCCATTACATATATCCTTAAGCAACTCTATCATAGCTGTCTTCCTCAATAAATCCTTACACATCCAAACATGCCACTATTCGTATCCCTTATCTCAATCTTTCGTTCTCATGCTTCTTTACACTTACATCACCCTTGCCCATATACACTTACTTTTATACTACCCAACACACAACTATATCACTCACCCTATCTCACAAAACATGCTCTTTACCGCGATTAGCTTATCATTCTTCCCTTTCCTTTTTCCACTATCTCTCACAACCACATTAACACATGTCTTCCTTATCAAACACATGTCCCTCATAAGCCGTCATTCTCCATGTCATAACTTCCGGTAACTTACGTATCAAGACCGTCTCACATATAAAAGAATGCGTTAAGACTCAAAACATACATGTGTATATACCCTACGACTCAAAACAATGTAAAAACATAGCCACCGGCTCAAAACAAAAGTAAGAACATAGCCACCGACTCAAAACAAAAGTAAGAACATAGCCATCGACTCAAAGTGGCCGCCCAATGAGGTACTCCGTCGAGTACATAACATACTAGGTCGAGTACAAGGTACTCGGTCGAGTAACTATATTACTCGGTCGAGTTTTCGACTCCAGAAGCAAACTCAATTGTCGCAGAAGGATTACTCGGTCGAGTATTGGGAATACTCGGCCGAGTAGACCTTACTCGGTCGAGTATGAGACTACTCGGCCGAGTTCACGACTCCAGACGCTAAACAGTATTATCACAGAGAGATTACTCGGCCGAATATGGAATACTCGGTCGAGTATAAAGGATACTCGGCCGAGTAGGGACTACTCGGTCGAGTATCGTCAGCAGATTCTCAGACCGTCCAGTTTTCGTAAAACAGTCATATCTCACTCGTTACTTGGTCATTTTGGGCGTGTGACCTATCATTAGAATCGTAAGAGGACAAGCTATCACCTCAACTTGGAATCACAACAATATCTTTTATAGAACTCGACTTATGACAGTTTTAAGACAACCCTTCCGTAATCGATCTTCATACTAATCAAATTTCCTAAACCAAAACAAATTGAACATGCATAAAGCAACAACAACAACTCAAAACTCCAAGAAACCAGTACACAAGTGAACTCTTATCATACTCACATGAAAATTAAACACGACATTCACATATATAGACGCATGACCTTAATCACATGCTTCTACCAACAATCAAGCATTAAAATCATCATGTTCATATGCACATGTACCACTACCATACTTCATGTTCAACATTGTATTAAACAGGTAACATGACCACATTCTTCATGCTCAATATCAACCAGATACAATTTCACAATTCACTTTTCATATTTTACCATGTTCCAACACTTAACATGCCAACATATTCATGCGCAAAGTTTAACATCAACAATCCTCGATGCATCTTTCAACAACTATCACATTCCACTTCTTGCATCATTTCATCCAACCATGCACAAGATTCAAACTATAAATATCAAACTCACATGACTCAAACATACAACTGTTTCCCCCCATGTGACCGGCTTGAGATCGTAAGGGCCTTAATGCGACTTCGGGACGTCTCCCAAGTCTTTGCGGCAGCTCCAAACAACTCTCCCCGGGTTCATTTTATTTAGACTCCCTAAGTTCATTGGGTTCATTTGTTTTAGGTGCCGGAATCGTCGGCTCTGATACCACTTTGTAACACCCCCTCATACCAAGGTACCTTACCAAGGACTACCCTAGCATGAAAGGCTGTTACCATCTCGGTTTCCCGAGGTTAGTATATCAAAGTTACAAATTCCAAACCACATTTATTAAAGTATAAAAGTTAAAGATTACATTATCTCAGACCAACTCAAAATAAACGTACAAGGTCTCAATACAAATGAAATCCAATACATCTAAACTCATAACAACGGAAGCTAGACTTGACGTGATGACTCCCCATGACTGTCCCATAGCTAAACATCTGCATTACCTGTCACAATCTGCTCACCATCCCCGAATGGATCACCGCAGGTTTTACAAAACAACAACACGGGGTCGGACTACCCAATCAATATAAGACAACAACAATACAACCAGCTGATCATCGATCTCACACAAGAATCGACTACACACCGAAGTGTGTAGCCCGCGCAGATTACCCATCGCAACAGGTAATCCTCGCCGCCGATGGGTGACCGCAGCCCATCCCCACCTAGTCCAGCTCATCAACGAGCGACTAACAATCCCTGTCCCTTAATGTGCACATCCCCTCCCGTGACGGGTTCCACGGAGGGCGAACTAGGGTGTGAAGCCACTCCCGCAAGTGACTCCACCACAATCACACACACACACATCACAAATTGTCACAACACCACAATCGTCACAGCACAACCACCCCAATACCGTCACCACAACACCCAACCTCCGATGATCAGCAGATAACAACAATTATAAAACATATGCAATCTCAATCAATTAACAGTACTGAGTAGGAGAAACCCTACCTTTTCGCAATCCGCTACGCTGCAATCAATCATACAAATGCACAACTAGTAACACATCATCACCTACAATAGCGATAATCAACAATCAACGACATATGATGACCAAAACCCTAAATCCCCAAATTAACCAAATTAGGGTTTGTTAACTTATAAGAATGACAATAGATGAACAAGTATAAGACACTTACTACGGCGATTGACACGGAATGAGATGCTAGAACCCACAATCGACAACCTTTGACTTGGAATTGATGAAGATGATTAGAAGATAATGAACGTAGTTTATGATTTTGGGGAGAAATGATTTTAGAAACTGACGAACGATAATATATAACCTCTAATCATTATAACCAAAATCGCGGAAATAATACCCGTCAGGCCGGATACTCGGTCGAGTAAGGTGTATACTCGGCCGAGTATCCTCTACTCGGTCGAGTATTCACCATACTCGGCCGAGTATTCCTCAGCAGAACTCAAACAAACTACACTCCTGACACTACTCGGCCGAGTAGGCTCTACTCGGTCGAGTACTTAGCTTATAAAAATCCGTAGTGTTACAATCCCCCCCCAAACTCGAGCATGTAGATCAAGAATGCCCAATTTGCAGAGAAGAATGTCGAATTGAGCGGATCCCAAAGCTTTAGTAAAGATGCCCGCGAGTTGTTCATGAGTAGACACATAAGACGGGAGAATTAACCCATCAGTAATAGCATCACGAATAAAATGACAATCCACTTCAATATGCTTCGTTCGTTCATGGAAGACGGGGTTTTGAGCAATATGAAGGGCGGACTGGCTGTCACTCAAAAAACGCATATGGCGTGAGACGGTGACCCCTAAACTAGCAAGTAATCCCACAAGCCATTTTAACTCACAAAGAAGCGAGGCCATGGAACGTTATTCTGCCTCAGCAGAAGAAAGAGAGACTTTTTGTTGCTTTTTAGTCTTCCAAGAAATCGGAGAATGACCAAGGAAAACTATCCACCCAGAAACGGAGCGCCGAGTCAGAGGACACCCAGCATAATCCGAGTCATACCAACCCGAAAAAGACAAAGGACTGTCAGAATGCAATAATATCCCTTGACCAGGCCTACCTTTAAGTTGCGAACAACATGAAGAGCAGCAGCCATATGCTTCTTACGAGGCTGATGTAAAAACTGCTATAAAATATGGACGACGTAGGTGAGATCAGGACGGGTAACACCCAGGTAAACCAAACGACCCATTAAACGACGGTATGCCGTAATGTCGTCAAGAATGAGACCCTTGGCAAGACCGAGCGAGTGGTTTTGCTCGATAGGTGTATGTGATGGCTCGTTTGGCACCCAAGAGACCTGTTTCGGAAATAATATCAAGAGCATATTTCCGCTGATTTAAAACTATCCCCTCTGAATTCTGTTCAACTTCGATTCCCAAGAAATATTTTAGAGTTCCGAGATCCTTCATATGGAAGCAGTTGCCAAGATAAGACTTAAAAAAGGATATAGCAGCCGAGTCATTTCCAGCGATAACAAGATCGTGAACATAAACAAAAACATGAAGACATACCGATCCCTTAGACAAACTGAACAAGGAATCATCAGAATAAGATTGCACGAAACCGTATGCGTGAAGGGCCGTGGCTAATTTCGTAACCCAACACCTCGGGGCTTGCCTTAGTCCATACAGTGACTTGCGCAAGCGACATACTTTTCCTTCCTTACCTTTGATAAAACCGGGTGGCAACTTCATATAGACCTCCTCGGCAAGATCACCGTGCAAGAAAGCATTATGCACGTTCATTTGATGAAGCTCCCAGTTCTTTACAGGAAAATTTTAGTCCTGCGAATTAGTAACACAATAACATAAGCTGGAAAAAAGATCGGAAATTTTATTTTTTTTCATTAGTTAAGGCCTCGAGGCACATTCTCTTATTCTAGAGTCGGAATCAGGATTTGTTGTTAGGGGACGGAGAAATTTAGGAGGATGAACTACTGGTACTCCGATAAGATAAATTAGAACAAAGAATTCAAAATTTTAACTAAAAGTTATTAACTTTCCAATAATTAGGGGTGACTGCCTCTGTTAGCCCCTGATTCGGCCACTGCTTACTTCTGTAATGCTTTTTTTGTTTTGTTTTGTTTTGAAAACGCTTACTCCTGTAATGCTATTTAATTTACTGCACTGGTATACAATTCCAAATAATGTGGATGTTTTTAGGATGATAGTTTGCCACTTTATTATGTTACTAGTATTGGTGTCCGGCTTCGCCCGAGTTATCTTTACTTACCATTAATTTTTTTTTTATTAAATAAAATTACTTAAAGTTGCATAACCTATAAATTTATCATTAATATATTTTTTCTATGATTATATCCTAAAATTACTATTAATAAATTTTGAGACAAATTTACTACTCCCGCTATTAATATTTTACTCCTATTAATGAAACAATAGTAATAACATTTCACTACTTGCACATAATCATTGTTTCTTTCACTAGTACCGCCGTAATTATTGTTACTGTCACTACCACCGTATTAATATTGATAATTTCACTACTCCCGCCGTAATTATTGTTACTTTCACTATTGCCGCATTAATATTGATTATTTCACTAATCCCGTTGTTGTTTCTACCACTTTCACTAATCTCGTTGATAATATTGTTACTTTTACTATTAAACGAGTGATTACTATCTTATAACTATATCCAATATTACTACAATTCTTTTATTTACTGACGACATTACTTTTACTACTTATGCATGCAATTTTCAATTTTAAGAGGATTATATATGATGGGGCATATTCTGCACCCGCTGACCGAGTCAACATATTGAGCAAGGTCAAAGCTGAAAGACAGCAACTCAACATATTAACAGCCTAACCGACGAAGCCTGTCGGCCTGCTACTTGGGTCTCGGCTCGGCAACTAGCCAGCCGAGAGGCATATCCGCGTACTCACATCCAGTCCCCTCGGCATGGAGTCAACCAGGTCTGCCGGCCCGGCATGGGTCCCTCGGCCGAGGGTAAGATAGTCTTTCCACCTGCTCTGCCACTTGGCCACTTGGCCACTACGTGACAAAAGGTGAAAGTCTATAAATACTCATCATCTCTCATTGAGAAAACCAACTCATAACATCCGAAAATCATAATAATCTGGTATAAACTCCCTTATCTCTCTACAATATACTTTGCCAAGTAACATACAACTTATCTCTCTAAGTTTACTGACTTGAGCGTCGGAGTGAGTACGTTCGGCCCCAAGCCGAGCCCTCAGTTTGTTCATCTTAAACAGGAAAGAGTGAAAGGAAGAGACAAGCAACGACATCATTCTACAAGCTTACGTGGTCACAATAACTGCTCCGAAATTACACCCGGAACAATTGGCGCCGTCTGTGGGAACACTTACTAAAAGCTAGTCACCTACCTTACACAAAAAAAAAAACATTCAAAAAAGCTAAGAAGATGTCAAAACAACAAGAAAATGTGAGCGAAGGGACTACATTCTTTCAGGATGACACAGTCCCTAATTCGGAGATCGGGCAGTCCCCCACCGGCCGAGCCATTGAGCCGGTGAAGTACGGGATGCCAAGAGAGCCAGAAACACCGCTGCCTGCCGACCAAGTCACTGTCATGGGACATGTGGTCGATGCAGCCAAACTGAAGCTGTTCCGGGACCTAATGGGTAGTACGCCGATCACCCCTGTCACGACGACGGTGACGGCAGCGCATCCAAAGGTGTCCAGGGCCCATAAAGTGAACCCGAACAACTTGTCCGGAGCGCTGCAAGGAGCTGGGCATGCAAGGACGCCGGCGGAGCCCGTGGTGCCAGTGGCATACCAAAGTCCTTCCCCCACTCGCGGGAGGACAGCGTCGCCGCGGCAACAACGAGGCCCGCCCCGAAGAAATGAAAGAAGCCCGACTCACCAAAGTCGGACAAGAAGCCCTTCCCGCCACATGGAGAGAAGCCGGACTAAGGTTGCGAGGAGCCGATCGCTGCGTGTCATTCGACACGTGGTCAGACAGCCCCTCAGTGCCTATGTCCTCGAAGTCCCTGTACCAACTAAGCTGAAGCTGCCGCCCATATCATACAAAGGGGATAGCGACCCAACCGACCATGCCGAGGCTTTCGAGTCGTACATGTCGGTGTGGGAGCAACCCGATGAGGTGTGGTGTCGAGTCTTCCCAACAACCCTACATGGGATGTCTCAGAGTTGGTACAAGGGGCTACCTAATGGCTCGGTATACTGTTATGCCGACCTGAGGGACAACTTCATAGCCCAGTATGCTTGCAACAAGCGAAGGGTCGTGGAGACATCAGATCTCCTGACTATCCGACAGGGGGAGGACGAGTCCCTCCGGAGCTACGTCAAGAGATTCGATGCTAAGGTTCAGCAGATCCGAGAGCTGAACACTGAACTGGCGGCCTTCGCGCTGATGAAAGGCCTACCGAAAGGCAATTTCAAAAACGAGCTCATCAAGTGCGAGGACCTCAACTTGGACTCCGCCAGAAAGATGGCCGACCGAGCCATAAAGGTGGAGGACTATCACAAGACCTGGGTAGGCCACAGTGAAGCTGGGCACCCAGAAAGGAGGAGCCGCCGGGACAACGTAGATGAAGGTCGCCGTGACATTAATAGGTCACGGCCTGAGAGATTTAATAGGAAACAGAACTCGGCGGGCGCCGGGGGGAGTTCGGGACCGTACACCCAGAAGCGGTACAGTAGTCTCACCCCCCTGGTCGCCTCCATAGCCGAGGTCTTCACCCTAAGTAAGAACGACGGACACAAGTGGGCAAGGTCCCCCAAGGCGAGGGGGGACGGTGACACGAGCCAGTACTGCGAGTACCACGGCCACACCGGCCATAAGACCGACAACTGTCGGCAGCTAAGGAACGCCATCGAAGAGCTAATCTGAAAGGGGAGCCTCAGCAAGTATGTAGCTGGAGGCCCAAGAGCAAACTCCGACGGGGCGAATAGAAAATCAGTATTCCAACGGATGGGAGTGATCCAGGTTGTCATCAGGGGAAACGAGAACGGTGGGTCAGCTAATGGGCACAAACGGCACCTAAATGAGCTTTACCAAGCCATCAACTTTGTTCCCACCACAACGATCCCCGCTTCCACCATCCCCGATATAACCATCGGAAAGAAGGACTACGAAGGAGTCGTAGCCCCGCACAGCGGCCCGCTTGTCGTTCACCTGGACATAGCCAACCACTTGGTGAAAAGGTGCCTGATTGACACAGGCGCCTACACGAACATCATGTTCCGGGAGTGTTTTCTTAATCTCGGTCTGAAGATTGGAGACCTAAGCCCCTGCACCAACCCGCTATACAGCTTCTCTGGGGCCGGCCTGGTACCCCTAGAGTCAATCAGACTGCCGGTGATGTTCGGCCAAGCCGATGCGGCTAAAAATGTTTTATCTGAGTTCGTGGTTATTGATGGTTCGTCCGCCTACAATGTTCTGATAGGCCGGGTCACTTTGAGCGAGGCCGATGCTGTGATGTCCATCCGGGCCCTGACATTGATGTACGTCTCGGACCGGGGGGAAGCACAAAAGCTCGTCTCAAAGGACGAAAATGATGAAATAGTCAATATCCAAGTATCTGCCAGAGGGTGCAACATGCAATCCCTCCAGGTGGCGAAGAAATCATACAAAGGGAAGAGCCCATCCTCGCAGCAGGAGGGCGAACCGATGAATATCGGCTGACGGACATGGAGGGTGTTTCTCTAATGAGCCATTGGAACAGACAAAGGAAATATTTCGTATAGCGGCGGAGGTGTCCGAGACCGTTGTGGGCACCCCAACACGTGATTATATCTTATGAAGAATGATCCAAGTTTTTCATCGAAATGCTTGTCCCCTCCATAGTCATGCCAAAATAGACGCCACGGCCAAAGCCGGGCAGTCACTACAAAGTAGACGCCACGGCCAAAGCCGGGCAGTCACGCCAAATGCAGTTGATACTCGCGAAAGCGACCAACATGCTTAGGAACGTATAAGTACAGTTGAGACGCAAATCTAGTCGCCTCGGCCAACCGAAGGCCTGGCAGAGGAAGCGATCAATATGTCTACAGATACGAACGCTGTCGAGCCGTAACCTCGATTGCCTCGGCCAAAGCCGGGAGTGACGGGGACACAACGACCGATACGCTAATAGGAACGTATAAGTACAGTTGAGACGCAATTCTAGTCGCCTCGGCCAATCCGGGAGTGGCAGAGGAAGCGATCAATATGTCTACAGTTACGAACGCTATCGAGCCGTAACCTCGATTACCTCGGCCAAAGCCGGGAGCGACGGGGAGACAACGACCGATACGCTAACATGTTCACAACAGCGGTTGGGAAGCGCAAATCTGACCGCCTCGGCTAAGACCGGGAGTGGAGGAGGAAGCGATCGACATGCCAACATGTTAAGAAACGTTTTAAGTACAATTGAGATGCGCCTTCTAACTGCCTCGGCCAAGCCGAAAGTAAAAACGAAAAAGCGCTCAATATGTTGAAAACGTAAGAAGAAACCTGAATGGAGGATGAGAGCAAAGCCTTGGCCAAGCCGAAGGCAAATAAACAGACTTTATTAAAAATGTTTACAAGGCAAAACAAAGTCGACGACCGTCCCCATAGGGATAGCCTAAACACAACCTACCAAAGTTTAACAAAAACAAAAGGTACAACAAAAGGTTACAGACATTAAGACTTGAAGCGCCAAAAGGATGGCAGGGAGGAAAGGCTCAATAGTTGGCCCCCGAACAGCTGAAGCTGTCCGAAGGGCCGGGTGAATCTGGTGACGACCGCCCGTCTCCCTATGCCTGTTGCTGCTCTCCACCGGCAGCAGTAGCAGCATCACTTGTCTTGGGCGGCCCAGAAGCTGACTTGGCAGCTTCACCTGCCTTTGCCCACTCAGCTTCCCTCCTGGCTTCCTTCACCTTAGCATCCCGGGCCGCCTTGGCCTCAGCTTCCTGAGCAGCCTTCGCCGCCTTCGTCTCATCCGCAGCCTTGGCCTCCGCAGCAGCCGCCTTCTCATCAAGAAGCCGGTCAAAATATTTCCACGGGAAGGTACCTCCAGGAAGGAGCTCTTTTATCGCATCCCTGGTAGCATCTTCAGCTTGGTCCCGGTACCGGGCACACATCTCAGGGATGATGACAGTTTTAAGCATCACAATATCCTTCTCCCTCTGAGCAAGGATAGCCTTTGTGTTCTTATGCTCCTTCGCCTTGGTGCCATGCAGGTCCTTCCATCTTCCCCTCTGCTCAACCATGGTATTATAACCGCCCTGAAGCTTGTCTCTCTCCTCCCGCAACTTGGCAACATCAGCCAACGCAGCCTCCTTAAGCTTTCGCTCAGCGAGGAAGTCCTTCATGGCGGCCTGGAAGTCATTCTTTGTCCTCTCGGCCTCCTTCTTAGAAGCGGCAAGCTCAAGCCTAAGCCGTTCGAGCGCAGGAGCTGCTTGAGCCATGACCTTTTCTTGCTCAATAAGCTGATTGCCGGCGGCTTCAGCCCACTTCATCAGCCTTTTGGCCAACTTTACGCCGTCCTCCCTGAGCTGAACACAGGAAACCTTCTGGGATGAGGAGTCGGCGGTGACATTTTTATCACCCGCCTGCACAGGCCGCTTCTCCAATTGCCGTTCAGTGAGAACGACAGCCGGCGACGGCTGATCTATAAAAAACCCAGACAAAGCATCCATGTCAACATTCATTGACATATCAGAAAGCCTGTCATCAGGAATGCCTAAAGAACCTGCTAAATCCGAGCCATGGGTTAGATCCGTACCAGTCTTGACCTTCCTGGATAGAGGGCCGGCTGAGTCCTTGTTTTCCCCTGCCTCGGTAACAGCGGCAACAGGCGTTGTTTCTTTCCTCTTCTTTGAAGGAGGAGGACCCTCCAAAACGGTGACCTCCTCTTCAACATCGACGACCACCTGCACCTTTTGGACTACGGGGATTGAAGATTGAGCTGGAGTTGACGCCGTAGCCACCGTAGACGTTGTCTTTGGTCTCCGGCGCGGCACGTTACCGCCAATCTCCGCTTGAGTCGGCGCCACATCCATTGCCTTCATCGCCTGCTCCATGAGTTCGTGAGGGGCCGGTCTGCGATCACGTGGCGCGGCCTTAGGATGCAGCACAACAACTTTCCCGTCCTGGTCAAGTCCCAACTTCTCGAGGATAGAGACAGACAGATCCCGGCCAAATCGATCTGCAAAAGAAACAAAACAGGAGTTAAACAAAAGAAATAAACCGAGGCTAAAACAACAAAGCATAAAAAGAGGGGCCTCACACCGACCCTACTCACCCTGGCCGAGGGCCGGTATAAGGCCGACGTAACAAAGCGGCTCGTCTTGAAGGACGATCTGCGTCGGAGGCATCCACCCCTTCGGAGTGCCATCCTTCGTCGCCTCGAACATGCTCATAGCCCGCTCTTCGTCATCCTTAAGATAGACCTTCTTGGCGTCCATCTTAATTTTATTACGGGAGACGTATCTATCATGATCCCCCTTACTCTCACACCGCAAATTAACGCGGCTCTGTGTGGACAGCGGGCCGCCCACGGGGGCGCTTGGACGAAGGGGCTCGAAAACAAGCGTTTGCATTTTGTATGGAGTCGCCACCAATTTTTATGGGAAATTGGAACCGTTCGAATACCTCATGTCATGTCAAGACATAAAGTAGTGACATGAACACTAAGCAATCGTTACCCTTAGCATTCTATGTCTAGAATGACTCTCGTGGATGCCAATGAACACGGGTGCTCACGGAGATCTGGAGTAAGGGGTGAGGGTACGTATTAGGAAGCTCTTTTGATCGAACACCTAATCCCGCCCGCCTCGATAGCGGCCTCTACTAATGATTAGGGAAGTTATTCATACTCGATATATCGTCGGTTGTATGCATGCAATGCAACATCCAAGTTTTGATCCTAGCATGTGAGAAATTAGGCTAAGTCGGTTGACAAGTAATTAGCATACAATTAATGTCGAAGTTGGATTTAATGCTTATTTACATGTGAAGACATACAAGCAATAAAAGGAATACAATGAATATAAATTACAATAATGGAAATTACAATAATTACATTGAGATAGGCGATGTATGTCGAAAATACCGCTAAAACGGATGATTTGATAAAAAGATTAAAAGAATAAAACAAAGAAATACGAACAAGTCAGAAGGTGATAATACAGATATTATTTGATTAATACGCTTACTAATTAAACTACGTCAAGGCGAAGAAAAGGAGTTGGGGACAGAAATCACCCTCGAACAGCGCAGCAGTAATGCGCCCTTTGGAAGAGGCGCAGCAGTTGCTGCGTCTGTTCCAAGGGTGAGTTCTGGCTGTGAAGCCGGAACTGCAAACCGTTAATGTTAATTGGTAATTTTAGGGATTGATTTGATTTTTACTCGGATAGAAGTGATTAATAGGTTATTTTACATGTGACTAAAGTCATAAAAACAAGATATTAAACGGATTAATTATGTGAAGGGTCGACGTTAATAAACAATTAATTAAACTAACAAACCGAATTAATTAGATTAAACATGATGGATTGATGACGAATTAGTGATGAACAATAAATAAACAGATGCAAATTTATCAACGACGAATTTAAACTCAATATGAACGAACTGAACCTCTAAAACCCGAATTGAATATTAATGACGAAAACCCGCAAATATTGATTATCTAGGATTTAAGTCGGACTTAATGAAGAATTGAGCGTGTTAATGAATTATATACAATATACATATGATTTACAAATTACCGTGATGAAGAATTAAAGAACAAAACAAAAGGAACAATTTTGATACGAATTACAGAGGACGGAGGAAGAAGAAAAGAAGCGAGAATCGCTGGCGGCCTCACGAAGAGGCGCAGCAGTCGCGCTCCTTGAAGAGCGCGCCGATTCTTTGCGTCTTTTCTCGACGTCTGTCTACTGGAAATCCGCAAAAAAGGTTTTAAAGACGGTTTTAGAAATCGGTTTTAATGAGGTACTTTCGACATAAACCTTACAATAATGATACAATAATTAAAATACAATAAATAAAAGAGAGATTAATACACCCTCAGACTTACATGTTGACGGAACGAGATGAACTAAGAAGATCGATTAGTGAATGCTCGACGCGAATGCAAGGAAAGAGTGCCCTCAAAAGAGGAAAACGATTTAACAAGTTGATTAATTAGATTGATTGAGTGTAGTGGTCAAATTGGTCGGTCATGCAACGGAAAGGCTGGTACCCGGAAGGATCCGAGCTTACGTGGTCGAATGTTCAAGCACGTAGGCGCCAATTAGTAAGAACAAAGTCTAGAATGCAAAGGGAGAAGAGAAGGGCGGACACTCGCGTGAAGAATATGAGGAACGAAAGCTCCTATTTATACTAATCACGTGGAGGAATAGGGTTTCGGAGACTCTTTGGAAGTGAATCTCGGAAAGATATAAAAAAGATACGTAAATCATGCAAAGAAGGGCCTGGGAAGAGGCGCAGCAGCCACTGCGTCTCTTGGAAGAGGCGCAGCACCTGCTGCGTCTGTTCCCAGGGGGTTTCCTCCTGTTTAAGAAAGATTTCCGTGTTTAAGTTATGGTAGGACGGATTTAATTCGATTATCTTTTGAATATTACGGGATATTGTTTGCCAAAAGATAAAATTTGATAAATATGGAATAGAAATATCCGGAACGTTCCAGAACATTCTGACTCGGGATTTAACAGCTATCAGAAAATGGAGACGGTTTTTGACCCGGACTCCGAATGTACTCTAATTACTGCCAAAACGACCGTATCGGTACGTAGATGACAACTAAGAGGTTGACATTTAATATTTGAGCAATCACTTGACGATAATCTTACGAACTGTCACAAATCGTTCCGCGAATCAAACATGCGGCCCAATCATCACCGGGTGGTTTGCGAGGGGTGCAGAAACGAGGTGTCTACAGAGCCCCCACTTTGACTGAGGCTTGGACAAGGCGAAAGTCAAAGTATAGCCATCAGGTCAATCGAAGATTACAACCTGACGACTATGGCGACGCGAGGCGGCTCAAGGGGTCTGAGCCAAGGACCTGTCGTCGGGAACATTTTAGAGTCTGTCGACTATCAGGGAGGGTCGTTTAAAGTCCATTAGACTACGTAAGGAAGCTCGCCAGCCATAAGAAGAGACCATACCTGAGACTTCTTTCTCGAGATGCTTCTGGAGGTGCATAGGAGCTAAGGTTAAGCGTAGGAGCTAAGGGTAAGACCTAAAAGATATATAAGGATTGTGCTAGGGTGTGGGACCCTAAAGGAAAGCATTGACGGGAAGGAGGCCAAATATGAGTTTCGACCTAAAGATAACCAAGGTTTGGGGTATAGGAACTTCTGGAGAACGACACCCTGTCGAACTCCGCGGGGAAACAAGAAATATTGAAAGCAGCAGGACGTCGGTAGAAACTGCTGTGGGAATCCGCTTGCGTCAGTCTCAAACGAATTCTGGCAAAACTCGAGGTTGAGGTTGAATTTGCTTGCGTTGGTCTCAAGCGAACTCTTGTTGGGGAAAATACCGACGACTAGGAACATCTTGATCGTCGGGGAAGAAGGTCTTGAGTGAGCAGTACTGCAAAATACTACTGCGCTGGGCGAAACAAACTGAGCAATACTGCAAAATACTGCTGCGAGGGATAAAATGAATTTGGACGATACTGCAAAATACTGTCGCGCTGGATAAAATGCGGGCCGGAACGAAGGAAAATCGCCGAAACGGACCAAAGTGACAAAAAATGTCATCGAGGAAGAGGCGCACCAAAGATGGGCCCACGAATAACGAACTCATAACGGATTTTTGAAAATCTATATGGAGGGAAACAAAGGAAGAGGCGCAGCAAGAGCTGCGTCTCTTGGAAGAGGCGCAGCGCCTGCTGCGTCCTTTCCCCAATTTGGCAATTCCATTTCCGTCGAGGTTGGATCCAAAAGCTTGCTTTAAATATGACTAATCGAGGTATGTGCTTTAATTTCGCATTAATCTTCCACATTTATCGAATTTCGAGCCGCGAACATTAGGGTTTTCGACCCTTTTGATCGAAAATTTGGGGCTTTTCCCCCAAATGGATTTGTCATGCCAAATTGATACTAGAAATGAGTAATAGGCAATGTTAGGAACATAACCATGTATTTACTTCGAATTTTCACCAAGTTTTGAGCCCTTGAGCGAATTTTGAGACGGTTTCACAGCTAGATTGTAAATTGCTTCGAAAATGGCCTTAGGATTGCCCATTGATGATGAAATTTGGTATTCGGGACCCTTGGATGATGGGTAAACTTTCTGCCATCTTGGAAGTTTGGTTTGTGACAACTTTTGCAGGACACCTTTTAGGGCATAATCGCCGTTATAGCGAAATGCTGCCGAAATTTCGACTCGAACTCGGAACTAGGCCTTGACTTGGACTTGACTTGACCCTATTCATCACATGAGTGACTGATTTGGTGGGACTATGGCCAAGGATGGCCAGAAAGGGGCGATTTCCGGACCTTGAAGGCTCGAAATGCTACTTAACAAAGGCTTGTCATCATGTGATGCGGCCTGGATTCGCTTTATTCGTTGCAGGTGATGATGCTTCTACTTCCGGGAGAGATCCCATGGATGTGGATACCGCTGTTGTTGAGGAGGCGCTAGAGCAGGCCTTCACCGCTGCGGTGATGGCTGCTGCAGAGGAGGTTCCCGAAGAGGAGGCCGCTGACGAGGAGGAGATTCCAAGACGGGCCCATCTCGGACGAGGAGGTCGCCAGCTGAGAGGTGCTCCTTCGTGGGCTGAGACCTGGGAGAGTAGGCACCTTGTGTGGGCTGCAGAGGGTCACTTGTCCTACAGGACGGTGAAGAGCTTGGTAAATAGGAATTCCCTAACTCATTACCCATCCTTTTCTATTTTTGTTCAAATTCCTTTTAAATTTATTTCAAAACTAAAGATAGCTTTGTTTCGAATCATAATAGGAGGCCGGGAACATCCGGTCGTTCTCGGGGTATACGACGGCGATGGAGCATTACGAGCGGCTGTCGGAGGAGGAGAGAGCCATGATCGAGCGTGGAGCGTTCGGTCCTCGGTTCAGTCCGGAGGGATATCGTGAAGAGGAAGTTGCGGGCCAACCTTAGCACGGTCCGCGCTTTCTTGGATCGATTTTGGGATACGACTTCCACGTTTCACCGCTTTCGGTGAGGTGGGAGTCACTTGGAGGACTACGGCATGATTTACGGTCCGCCGTGTGGGGATCGAGGAGATGACGTGGCCGGAGATCGGCATGAGGGCGTATTCGGCCGAGGCGAGGAGGCCGATCGGCTGGAACCCGTCGCCGAAGGCCGCTGTTGTGTCTTCGGGTTTGGTACCCAGCACCTATGTTCGAGATTACTTTGCGGGGAAGACCCCAAGATCGGTGGTGATTGATGGGAGGGAGACGGCTCCTCCTCCTGTCATGGCCGAGCGCAGAGGGCTCGTCTACGTGGCTCGTGGTTCTTGTCTTCGATTTACCTTGGAGACAAGGGTGAGAGGTCAGTGTCGACGAAGCTTCTTCCCTTCCTTTCGACTTGAGTTCCCTAGGGCGTTGGGGACGGGTCACACTGGTTTTGCGGTCCTCATCCGCTTCATGAGGGCCATGGTTCGTCCGGAGTTGATGGAGAAGGGGACTTCTCCTGGCGCTGTCGGACCTGGGCTACTGTTGGAGGTATGAACCTTTTTTGATTGCAATTTCTTTCATCAAAGATCGAAAGATCGTCATTGACTATTCTGTTTTATAGGCGTGGGTGTACTCCTACTTTCCGAGCCTCGCGCCCAAGAGGACGGAGCCGTTGGAGAGGGCCTATCCCGTGGTGAGGGATTGGGTCATGTGCCGGACGAAGAGCAAGCGTTCTTCTCACAACGTCTACCGGCGGGACGTGAACGCCCTTCAGCTGGGGAGCGTGAGTATCCCGTTTGTATTCATTCATATTTTTGTCCTTTGCTTTAAGTTGATCATAGGAATGACCTTTGCCTTCATATTGTCGCAGTGGGTGCCCAGACCTTGGGCGGAGTACGCTGGAGCGCCTCCTTTTGTTGCTGAGGTCCTTCGTCCTAGGAGCTCGAGTCGGCTGCTGTTGTGGACGTCGATGGGTCCTGTGTGGTATCTGGGCGAGCGGTTAGCTCGTCAGTGCTTTCGGGGCGCGTTGACGGTTCCCGTCGATCCTCCTAGGACGATGTTCAGGGAGCCTTCCGAGGCTGAGAGGGAGGCGGACTTGGCCGGCGTCGGTGGCGACGACCTTCTTCTGCTTGGCGAGGATTACTCGGCGTTCCTTTACGGGAGGTTGGCGTACTGGCCAGTAGTGGTGAGCATCCTTTATTTTTCTTTGTTTGACTTCGAGAGTTACGACGAAAGATCATCGATTAATGAGAGTCGTTTGTCTTTGCAGGAGGTTGAGGCGGCGGGCATCGAGCCCCCAGTGTACCCCGAGACTCTTGAGTACACCGACGCGACCGGGAGGACGACGATCTCTGAGTTGCGTGACTTTGACGTAGCTGTGAGGGATGCTGGCCTTGATGACTGGCAGCATCTGATTCGGAGGGTGAGCCTCTAGCTTATCTCTTGTGTAAGAACACATTTGATTAAACTTGTTCAATTTGCTAAGAATTTTTTTTGAAGTGCAGGTCGCGCCGTCTCGGTTCGTGGCACTATGGAGGGTGGCCAACCGGCTACGAGCTACCGCCATCGAGGCGCTCGTCGGTGGTCGAGGTCGTCAGGTATGAATCCCTTTGATTTTTTTTTGATTCTTGATTTCCAAATTTGTTTGAATTGATTGACATGAGCCAACTTGTTGTTGTTTGCAGGCTGGTCATGAGTCGGAGCGAGGGTTGACCCAGGCTCGAGAGGAGACGGCTCGCTTGTTGAGGGAGCTCGAGTTTCGGGACGCTGAGATTGCCGCTCTTACGGCGAGGGTTGCTGAGTTGGAGGGTGCCCAGCAGTAGTCTGGCGTAGCTTTGTAGATTTGTACATTTGATTTTGAAACATTTTGGACTTGTTTTGGGGCGCAAGCCCCCAGTTTGCCTGGACTTTTCGACTTTGTTTGGGGCGAAGCCCCCAGTCTGCTTGTGCATTTGTACTTTGTTCGGGGCGCAAGCCCCCAGTTTGCTTGTACATTTGCTTTTTGTTGCATATATGACGGCCTGAGTGCCTTTGCTGTTGGGTTGTGTTGCTTGTATCTGCAGGTTAGTTCTTGAACAAGTTTGGTAGACGACGGTTTATGCCGTCATGCTACCGGAATTTACATAGAAAAAATCACGCAACACATACATTTTATATACACATGAGGCCTTTAATTAGTGCAAAATGAGACTCAAAAGGACCAAAATGCAAAATGCAAAAAATTTGTCGGAAACGACCGGACGGTAGGGAGGGCTACCCCCTAAAAAAAAAGAAAAAAAGAAATCTATAAGTTAGAAATATTGAAACTTTATTAAAATGAATTATGTCAAAAAGAAATGATTTAAAGTGTGCTGTAATGGCGGAAGTGTCGATGTCGCCTCGAAATGCGTGCCCGCGAATTTAGGAAACCTGAAGCATGGTAAATTTCTCGGATTTACCAAAATAAAATCCCGTAGGAATAGGAAATCATTCGTTATAGAATTAGGAAAGATCCAAACACGGAAATCACAGAAGTGAACCTGGGGAAGAGGCGCAGCAGGAGCTGCGTCCCTTTGAAGAGGCGCAAAGAGTGCCGCGCTTTGTTCCCAAGTAGGTCAGTTCTGACGGATTTTTGGAAACAGCAATTAGTATAAATAGAAGCGCCGATGAAGCTTTAAATCATATAATTCTTCCGTCTCTTCGTCGCCGATTCACCCATAAAAACTCCCAATAAATTTTCAAGAGAAAATTATCATCATGAATACCTTAGAGATTCGCTTGAAGGAATGGACTAACGAGTTTTCGAACATTGAGAAGCATGACATGGGTGCTTATAATCTTGGGTCTTTATTGAGTTTGAAACTCATTAAGGTTGTAAGACCGTTCTTGGATGCTTGCCTTGACTATTGGGATCCAAATTATCATGTTTTTGCGTTCCCAGGAGGTGATATTTGTCCTTTTCCGGAGGAAATTGCTGCTATTGGCGGGTGGGACCCCGAACATTTACCTGCCATCCCTTCTACTGCTCAAGGGTATAAAAGCAAGTTTAGAGATTTGCTTGGACTTACTAGACTTGAGGTGGATCGCCTTGTTACTTCGAAAGGCGTGCGGATGTTGGATTTTATAGATCGATTCATCAACAGGGCCGACCCTACTGTCTCTTATGTTGCTAGAAGGAGAGCATTTGGCTTCTGTCTGCTTCATGTTTATGTCTTTCAAGGACATGTTGACGAAGATCTGCGAGGTGATCCTCGTTTATTGGGTCTTATTGAGCAAATGGAGCTGCGCAGGAGCCCAGCTTGTCTATGCTTAGGGGAGATTATTTTGGGCTTGGATAATAGGAAATTCAACCGCGATCTTCCGTTTTTGGGGAGTCCCGTCATCCTGCAGGTAAAAGACACCCTCTTTTTTCTTTCTTTTCGTTTTTTTTTTCTTTCTTTTTTTTTTTTCGTTTTTTTTTTTTTCGTTTTTTTTTTTTCTTTTTTTTTTGGGATGTCTAATACCTGTCTTGGTAGGTTTGGCTTATGGAACGTCTCCGATTGCTCGAGCCCCCTGTTCATGCACTTTCCTATCATGCCCGTATGATTTCGATGAGGACGAGGTTGTACATGGTGGATTTCACTCGGGTCTGTGACTATTGGAAGAACAAGCTGAAGACTGATGATGGCCCTTTGATCAGGTGGGTTGTACCGTGGTGGCACCTCAAGTCTGTCACTGGAGTGTCTTCTTTGGATCCTACTAGGTCCGTGCGCATTCCTGGATTGGAGTTTATGGTATGCATCTTTCCTGAGAGGTTGATGAGGCAAGTCGGGTTGAAGCAGATGATCCCTAGGCTTGACACCGTCCCGCAGACTGCCATGGCATTGACTACCGAGAGCCGAAGAGAGTGGGCTATGAAATGGGCCCAAAGAAATATGTGGTTTCTGAGTTTCTCTGCCAATGCTTTGTGGGTGTCGGACTCTTATCTGAGGTGGAGGAAGGCCGCAACTTCGGAAGAGCGCGAAAGACTGAGGAAGCGCGAGCCCGTTGACTACAAAGTGCGCGAAGGAGAGAAAGAGAAAGAGAAGCATCTGACTGAAGGAGAAGAAGAAGTCGGCTTTCAAGTCATTCATCCTTCGAAGAAATCGAAGACTACTCCTGTTGCAGAAATGGTGGTTGGCAAGAACGGAAGAGTCAGGCCTCGAGAAAGACCGTTGGTGATTAGGTCTGAAGTGGTGCAAGAGCGCCCGGCTCGAGGTCGTGACAAGAAATATGACAAGAACGACAAGGGCAAGGGAAAGATGGAGGAATAGCCCAAGTCTTATTATTATTATTTGATTATTATTATTTATTGTTGTAATAAAAGGGAGGGATTTTTAGAATCCTAGCTTATCTATTTTCTATTACTTGTCGTACTATTTTATTAGAATTTGAATGAAATAAAAAGGTTAAATGGTTATGAAACCATTGGTATTTTCTATTAATTATTCTTGTCGAATTTCAAATGCAATGCAAATGTCCTTCTATTTACATTTTAAATATATCGGTGGGTTGAATCCCGTGAAGGATTGCCTACGTATTCACTTAAAAAGTGAAATCAAACCCTTGCGCGTAGTTCGAGTAAATGTAAAAGAATAATTGTTCGAAGCAAGAGCTTGTAATGAACATAGAAAATAAGCATGAGCTTTTGCTTACTCGGGAGGTGCGAATTTAGTTTGTTTGATGATATGAGGATGACAAGTTTGCCAGGATGCAAGAGCATAGTGACATTCAAATGGGCCAGGGGCCGTTTATTTAGTGCCACAAGAGCGACACGTAGGTTTACGCGAGGCGCGTTTCTGTCTTATCTTAGGCATAGTATCGTTTCAGTTGGTCGAGATTTGTGGGGTTTGAAAATTCATTCCCATCTAGGTCTGTGATTCTAACCGCACCCCCTGGGAGTATGGATTTGACTAGATATGGTCCGGCCCAATTAGGTTTGAATTTTCCCCTCGGGTCGACAGGTAAAAGAGCTCTGACCGATTTGAGTACTAAATCTCCTTCTTTGATATTTCTTGGCCTAACTCTCTTGTTGAAAGCTCGTTTGATACGTGCTTGATATGTTTGGACATTATGTAAGGCACGTAGCCTACGTTCATCCAGGAGGATGAGTTCTTCATATCTATCCCTCTTCCAATCGGCTTCAGGGATTTGACTTTCTAGCAGAATACGCAAGGATGGTATTTCTAGCTCAACTGGTTGTACGGCTTCCATGCCGTAGGTCAAATAGAAAGGAGTAGCCCCAGTGGGCGTCCTAACTGATGTACGATACCCCCACAAAGCGAAGGGTATTTTGCTTGGCCAATCTCTATAATTGTCAGTCATTTTCTTGAGAATCGTGACGACATTCTTGTTAGCCGCCTCCACCGCGCCGTTAGTCTGTGGTCTATAGGGCGATGAGTGGTGATGCTTGATCTTGTACTTGGCTAGTAATTGTTCGGTTTCGGCTTGGAAGTGGGACCCATTATCGCTAATGATCTCATGTGGGCAACCATATCGACAGATGATGTTGTTTTGTATGAACTTGGCTACATTTTTGGCCGTGAGAGCGGTGTAGGAAGCCGCTTCTACCCATTTGGTGAAGTAGTCAATTGCTACTAGGATGAAACAGTGACCTCCTGTTCCGGCTGGAGTTATCTTTCCGATTATGTCAATTCCCCATGCAGAAAATGGCCAAGGAGATGTCATTGTATAAAGCAATGAAGGAGGGACATGTTGTACATTCCCGAAGATTTGACAGTTGTGGCAATGCCTCACATATTTGATGCAATCGGATTCCATTGTGGTCCAATAGTACCCTAGACGTGTGATTTTCTTTGCCATCATGGGTCCGCTCATGTGAGGACCGCATTCTCCATCGTGGACTTCTTCCATCACCTTTCGTGCCTGTGAATGATCAAGGCAACGTAGGACTACACCAAGAGGTGTTCTTTTGTACAATTCTCCTTGCATTAGGATGTATTGGGAAGCTAGTAGGCGTATAGCTCGTTGTCCCCTTTTGTCCATATCTGGTGGATAGGTACCATTAAGCTTGAAATTCAGGATTGCTTGGAACCAGGGTTCTTGTGCGATTTCTTCTTCATTGGTAATTTGATGGACATAAGCCGGTTCTGACCGTCGTTCGATACACAAAGGCATTTCCATCATGTAATCTGGCATGTTTATCAAAGATGCAAGTTTCGCAAGAGCGTCCGCAAATTGATTTTCTTCTCGAGGTAGGTGTAAGTAGGTTACATGATCAAAGAATTGAGCCACTTGGTCTATCCTAGCCTGATAGGGTGCTAGGCTTTCACTTCGGATTTTCCAGGATCCTGTAACTTGGTTGATGATCAGTGACGAATCCCCGTGCACTCGGAGGTTTTTGATGCCTAAGCTTACTGCCGCTTGTAGTCCAATTAGACAAGCCTCATACTCTGCGGCGTTGTTTGTCACCTCGAAGTCGAGTTTGACAGCAATCGGTGTATGCTCACCTTCAGGAGAAATGAGCAACACTCCTATCCCAAATCCTCTTAGGTTTGATGCTCCATCAAAGTATAGATCCCAGGAGTCTACATCTGTTTGAAGTATATCCTCGTCGGGAAATGACCAAGTATCGACGGTTTGTGCGTCGTTGATGGGATTTTCTGCGAAGAATTCGGCGACGGCGCGACCCTTTATTACTTTCAGTGGCACATATTTGAGGTCAAATTCCGAGAGCATCATGGTCCATCTTGCCAGGCGGCCGTTGAGGACGGGTTTCTCGAAGAGGTATTTGACTGGATCCATTTTGGAGAATATCTTGACAGAGTAGCTAAGCATGTAGTGACGTAGCTTCTTTGTTGCCCACACAAGAGCGAGGCATGTCTTTTCGAGTTGCGAGTATTTGCACTCATATTCCAAGAACTTCTTACTTAGATAGTAAATAGCTCTTTCTTCACTTCCTACGGTTTGAGCTAGCATGGCACCCATGGCGGTTTTGGTTACCGTGAGATACAAACCAAGAGGTTGATCTTGTTGTGGTGGCATGAGCACTGGTGGTTTAGCCAATATCTCCTTGATTCGGTCGAACGCCTTTTGACAATCATCGTCCCACATGGTGTGGTCTGTTTTCTTGAGTTTCTTGAAGATAGGCTCGCAAATCATTGTAAGTTTCGATATGAATCGACTTATGTATTGAACTTTTCCCAGGAATCCTCTGACTTCTTTTTCTGTTTGAGGTTGTGGCATTTCAATTAGAGCTTTGATTTTGGAAGGATCTATTTCTATACCTCGTTGGCTAACGACGTATCCTAGGAGTTTGCCAGATGTCACCCCAAATGTGCATTTCTGAGGATTGAGTCTCATGTTGTACTTCCGTAGCCTTGCGAAGAACTTGCGAAGGTTCGCAATATGTCCCTCTCTTTCCTTGGATTTGACGATCATGTCATCCACATACACCTCGACTTCTTTATGCATCATGTCATGTAGGAGTGTAGTCGCGGTGCGTTGGTATGTAGCCCCGGCGTTGATCAATCCGAACGGCATTACTGTATAGCAATAGGTTCCCCATTGGGTGACGAACGCGGTCTTATGCATGTCTTCCATGGCCATTTTGATTTGGTTATAACCCGCATATCCATCCATGAAGGATAGTAACGCGTGGTCTGCAGTATTGTCTACCAATATGTCAATGTGAGGTAGAGGGAAGTCGTCTTTTGGGCTTGCTTTGTTTAAATCCCTAAAGTCAACACAAACTCGGATTCTCCCATCCTTTTTGGGTACGGGTACTATGTTAGCAACCCAGTTAGAATACTCGGAAACTTTGATGAACCCGGCTTTGAATTGCTTGTCAACTTCTTCCTTAATCTTTAGAGCCCACTCGGTTCTCATTCGTCGAAGCTTTTGTTTCACAGGTTTGAAACCTGGCTTAATCGGAATCCTATGTTCGGCGATATCCCTGTCGATCCCTGGCATGTCTTTGTAGGACCAAGCGAAAACGTCTTTGAATTCGTTTAGGAGGTCTATGGAGTCGGCCCGTTCGGCAGAGCTCAAGGTAGTCCCTATCCTAAGTTCTTTGGGTTCTAGTTCAGTTCCTACATTGATGGGTTCGGTGTCCTCAATTACTGGTCCCCCTTCCCCTTCCTGTAGTATTTCTTTGGCTACGTAGGGAGGTATTTCGGTCAAGTCTGGGTTTTGGTCATCCTCAGTATCATCATAAACAGAATTGCACTCAAGATAACGCAAAGAGTAAGCAGAACCTGATTTATTCATATTAAGATTTGAGTAAAGTTGAAACAAAGAAGCCAACTGATCCATGGTCAGTGGCGGCAAAGGGACAGTAATTGGGGCATTTCCCGAACTACTGTGACTACTCGATGCTAAGCTAGGAGAAACGAAGGGAGTGGGGATGATAACAGGAGTAGACTCTCTAATGACTCCTCTAGACTCTGACTCTGACTCCGACTCCGACTCTGATTCGAACTCGTCGTCTTCTGGTTCTTCTTTGAACATCTCTCCTTCTCCAGTGGTGAGCTTGAAGAGTCTTCCTTGATTGTTGGTCCATTTGATTGATTTCCTCCACCCTTTCTGCTGCTTTGTGTCGATTTCCGTGATCAAGGCGGTGGGGTTGAAGCGATCGTCTTGAAGTATCGTAGTAATGATCTCATCCTGCGCGGCCCTAACAAATCGATCCTCTCCAAACAAGAGGCTAACAGCTTGTTCGTCTAAGCAAGGTGCTTGACGGGTTCTGACGGTAGGAACCGTTTCTGGAGGGATAAAGTAGCAATCGTGAAAGATCTCGATTCCGGCTAACTTCCTCTCAAGGTAATGCCAAGGTTCGGGAAATCCATGAAAGAGTTCCGAACTTCCTTCTTGAACGAAGTACCCATTCAAGGTAGGGAGATATGGCCTCATTTGGACTCCTACATACTTGCGATTTTGGACTTGGGCGAGCATTTCGAGAACTTCTTCTGTTGTGGGTTTGTACCCTAGTCCAAGTGGTATTCTTGATGAGTTGCCTTTCTTGTATGGCGCAAATGTGTTCTCCCGAATTGGGTTCAAAGGCATTCCAGGGAAGTATCCCTGGTTTTTGAGTATGTGGTTGACCACTAAGTTAGAGTAGGGATTATAGTATAGGGGTGCCAACTCACTTTCTATGACATTTACACTTTGGAAGCCCCCAAGTTCGTATATGGGATCCGCAAGGACTTGATTATTCGATTGCTTCTCGATTATGGCTTTGATGGGTGACGAAGTGATTGTCACAGCTTTGCCATTTAGTGGGATCTTGATCTTTTGATGAAGGGTGGATGTTACCGCTTTGGAAGCGTGAATCCAAGGCCTTCCCAGAAGTATGTTGAATGAAGCTTCGATGTCCACTATTTGGAAGTTGACCTTTCGTTCGATTGGTCCCGTAGCTATGGTTAGGTTGGCAAGTCCTATCACTTTTCGTCGTGTACCGTCATATGCACGTACACCTTGATTTGTAGGAGTCCAGTCCGACTCCTTCATGCCTAGTTTGTATGCCGTTTTGAGGGGTATGACGTTGACCGCGGAGCCATCATCTACCAAGGTCATTGGCACATTTTTCTTTAGACAGATGACAGTGATGTATAGAGCAAGGTTGTGACTAGCGCGTAGAAAGGTGGCAAGTCTTCGTCGAGAAAGTAATAGGATTACTTAGCTTGGGTGATTCTTGGAAGACCAAGTTGACTACATCTTCGGGAGTAGAGTTATGTGCCACATTCAATTTGGCCAAAGCTTGTAGTAAAGCTTGGCGGTGTGGAAATGAGCTTGCCACTAGTTGCCAGACTGAAAGATCAGCCTTGGTTTTTTGTAATTGCTTGAGCAAATGATCGGTGGGGTCATCTTCGTTGTCATTTGGTGTGATGACGTTGGTTAGACCGTTTTGAGTAGTGCTTTGGTATGGACGACCCGAGCGAGTTAGGTGATCCACATCTTGGTCTTCACCATTTTGGACTATTTCCTTGACTAAGGAGTTTTCAATGAGATATTCATCTTCATCGTCATCGGCCCAAACCCCATTGATTGCGGCTAGATCCCTCATTCTCATGACATTGCTTTCTAGTCGTATGATTTGATCGACTAGTTTATCGACCACGGCGACTACTTCTTGCATAGTGGTACTCGGAGAGAAGATCAATGGTACGCGTTCTTTAGGTGTTGCATTGGGATTGCGTAAGACTATTACCATGTTTTCTAGTTCCCACACTTGCCTATCTATACTCCTTGCCCATGCGATGAAGTCGGAGATTGTAGGAGAGATAGTGGAGTAAAGCTTTTCTTTCTCAATTGCATAGATTCCGTCTTCGGTGGGAGAGATGAGGTGTGAGCAATCTAAGGTAGATTCGTCACTTGTAATCACTAGAACTCCAAGAGGATTCTCAGTGTTGTTGGGCTTACCTCCTGGTGGGATTGGAAGTCGACCATCTTCAATCATATCTTGAAGCACATGTTTCAATTTGTAGCATTTTTCCGTATCGTGCCCTTTGCCCCTATGGTATTCACAGTAGGAATTTTCATCCCAAAACTTGGACTTCCTTTCGGGTTCGGGAGTAGGTCCAATGGGTTGGAGTTTGCCTTGCTTCACTAGCCTTTTTAGAGCATTGGAGTACGTATCCCCAAGGTTTGTGAACTTCCTTGGTGGGCTAGTTTTCTTGGATGGCTCGAGAAGGTTAACTTCGTCGGTCTTGCTAGTAGAGCCGTATGAACGACTTGTGGACCCTTGATATCCTCGACCTACCGTTTTGGACAAGAGCCCTTTGCGGATGTCATCTTCAATTCGTGTCCCCAACACGGTTAAATCTTTGAAAGTCTTGATGTTTTGGTATCTCAAATGGTTGGCGTATATGGGCTTGAGATTGTCCACGAACTTCTCCACAAGAGTGGCCTCATCTGGGCGTTCTACTAGTTGAGTACTAGTCTTCCTCCACCTACTTAGGAAGTCGGTGAATCCTTCTTTGTCATTCTGGGTAAGAACCTCTAGAGTACGCATATTGACTTGGATTTCGGCGTTATCCGCATATTGTTTTGAGAATTCGATTGCGGCGTCCTCCCAAGTAGCGACCTTCTTGTGATCTAGGGTATAGAACCATTGCTTCGGGATGGTGTCGAGAGATGAAGGAAAGATCCTTAAGAACATCTCGGGTTTGATGCCTTTGATAGACATGTAATCTTTGAAAGCTCGGATGTGGTTTAAAGGGTTCTCGTGTCCTTTGAATTTAGGGATATCCGTCATGCTAAAGTTAGTTGGCAATTTGGAATTGACAGCTTCATACTTGCGATTGTTCTCCCTATAAATGTCATCCCCCTTAAGGTACATCAATTGCTCCTCTAGATATTGGAGTCTTTTCTCAGCTGCGGTTGTCCCTATGATTTGATTCTCATCCTTAGACTCGTCATCGGAAAATTGTAGTACTTCACCTTTGATGGGAGGCAACCTTCCCTCTACGTCAAAGATACGGCCTTCGATGAGCTCGAGGCGGTCATAGGTTTGATTTTGGGTAATTTGCATTTGGGCGTAGCGGCTAGGATTCGATCACTATTCTCTTGAAGTTCTTTGGAGGTTCGTATCATCACTTGACCCAGGCATCTTGGAAACTGGACAAGAGATCGGCGACGAATCAAAACACGATCGACCATTCTGTCACACTTGCTAAAAAAGGAAAAGTTTTGACTCGCGAAGTGGGTGTGTGCCACTTGTGTTGAGTGAGTTTTGAAGAAAGACAAGGTCTTTGAAAAGGTGTGTCCTAGCCAACTGTAGTGTAGTTGTAGGAGTGGACTCGAGGTGAGGTTTTGAAATGGGCTTGTGGCCCGAATTTTGACACGGCAAACGGACAGAGTTTTGACCGGATTTTGTACTAATTAAAGGCCCCATTTTCGAAATTCTTGATTGAAAACGGGTTTTGATTTTTGAAAGTTCGTCATGGTTTTGTTTAGAATGGTGATCACATAAGGTTTGCATATTTATACAAGCATTATAACGGGATGCTGAGTGCATTTAGAAGGGTTTTGGTTTAAAGGGTGGGTTGCCATACCGAACCATCAAACCCGAAGTCTGTGGAGAGGCTCGTGCCAAACAAGAGTAAGGCCGATTCCTAGTCCATTTCCTCAAGTAGTGAAGGCCCTTGATACAAACAAGAGTAAGCATCATGGTATGGATGACGTCAATCGCTATCCATCCTTAGGCCCAAATAAGAATTAGGACCGTTTAGACGGGACGATTGGTCGAATGGGTTGGGTTGGGCCTAGGAAGGCCGAATTAAACGGTCTAGGAAGACCGAGTTATGAAAACCGACAATTGTCTTGTACAAATTATTCCCTAACCTTGTTCAAGTTTCACCCTAGCTACACGTAAGTGTATTATCCCCAGCGGAGTCGCCAAACTGTGGACAGCGGGCCGCCCACGGGGGCGCTTGGACGAAGGGGCTCGAAAACAAGCGTTTGCATTTTGTATGGAGTCGCCACCAATTTTTATGGGAAATTGGAACCGTTCGAATACCTCATGTCATGTCAAGACATAAAGTAGTGACATGAACACTAAGCAATCGTTACCCTTAGCATTCTATGTCTAGAATGACTCTCGTGGATGCCAATGAACACGGGTGCTCACGGAGATCTGGAGTAAGGGGTGAGGGTACGTATTAGGAAGCTCTTTTGATCGAACACCTAATCCCGCCCGCCTCGATAGCGGCCTCTACTAATGATTAGGGAAGTTATTCATACTCGATATATCGTCGGTTGTATGCATGCAATGCAACATCCAAGTTTTGATCCTAGCATGTGAGAAATTAGGCTAAGTCGGTTGACAAGTAATTAGCATACAATTAATGTCGAAGTTGGATTTAATGCTTATTTACATGTGAAGACATACAAGCAATAAAAGGAATACAATGAATATAAATTACAATAATGGAAATTACAATAATTACATTGAGATAGGCGATGTATGTCGAAAATACCGCTAAAACGGATGATTTGATAAAAAGATTAAAAGAATAAAACAAAGAAATACGAACAAGTCAGAAGGTGATAATACAGATATTATTTGATTAATACGCTTACTAATTAAACTACGTCAAGGCAGAAAAGGAGTTCAGGGACAGAAATCACCCTGGAACAGGCGCAGCAGGCACTGCGCCCTTTGGAAGAGGCGCAGCAGTTGCTGCGTCTGTTCCAAGGGTGAGTTCTGGCTGTGAAGCCGGAACTGCAAACCGTTAATGTTAATTGGTAATTTTAGGGATTGATTTGATTTTTACTCGGATAGAAGTGATTAATAGGTTATTTTACATGTGACTAAAGTCATAAAAACAGTATTAAACGGATTAATTATGTGAAGGGTCGACGTTAATAAACAATTAATTAAACTAACAAACCGAATTAATTAGATTAAACATGATGGATTGATGACGAATTAGTGATGAACAATAAATAAACAGATGCAAATTTATCAACGACGAATTCCAGAAACTCAATATGAACGAACTGAACCTCTAAAACCCGAATTGAATATTAATGACGAAAACCCGCAAATATTGATTATCTAGGATTTAAGTCGGACTTAATGAAGAATTGAGCGTGTTAATGAATTATATACAATATACATATGATTTACAAATTACCGTGATGAAGAATTAAAGAACAAAACAAAAGGAACAATTTTGATACGAATTACAGAGGACGGAGGAAGAAGAAAAGAAGCGAGGCTGGCGGCCCTCACGAAGAGGCGCGGCAGTGCTGCGCTCCTTTGAAGAGGCGCAGCGATTCTTTGCGTCTTTTCTCGACGATCATCTCTCGGAAATCCGCAAAAAGGTTTTAAAGACGGTTTTAGAAATCGGTTTTAATGAGGTACTTTCGACATAAACCTTACAATAATGATACAATAATTAAAATACAATAAATAAAAGAGAGATTAATACACCCTCAGACTTACATGTTGACGGAACGAGATGAACTAAGAAGATCGATTAGTGAATGCTCGACGCGAATGCAAGGAAAGAGTGCCCTCAAAAGAGGAAAACGATTTAACAAGTTGATTAATTAGATTGATTGAGTGTAGTGGTCAAATTGGTCGGTCATGCAACGGAAAGGCTGGTACCCGGAAGGATCCGAGCTTACGTGGTCGAATGTTCAAGCACGTAGGCGCCAATTAGTAAGAACAAAGTCTAGAATGCAAAGGGAGAAGAGAAGGGCGGACACTCGCGTGAAGAATATGAGGAACGAAAGCTCCTATTTATACTAATCACGTGGAGGAATAGGGTTTCGGAGACTCTTTGGAAGTGAATCTCGGAAAGATATAAAAAAGATACGTAAATCATGCAAAGAAGGGCTTGGGAAGAGGCGCAGCGAGCCCACTGCGTCTCTTGGAAGAGGCGCAGCACTTTGCGTCTGTTCCCGTGGGGTTTCCTCTGTTTAAGAAAGATTTCCGTGTTTAAGTTATGGTAGGACGGATTTAATTCGATTATCTTTTGAATATTACGGGATATTGTTTGCCAAAAGATAAAATTTGATAAATATGGAATAGAAATATCCGGAACGTTCGAACATTCGACTCGGGATTTAACAAACTATCGAGAAAATGGAGACGGTTTTTGACCCGGACTCCGAATGTACTCTAATTACTGCCAAAACGACCGTATCGGTACGTAGATGACAACTAAGAGGTTGACATTTAATATTTGAGCAATCACTTGACGATAATCTTACGAACTGTCACAAATCGTTCCGCGAATCAAACATGCGGCCCAATCATCACCGGGTGGTTTGCGAGGGGTGCAGAAACGAGGTGTCTACACTCTGGAAGGATCGGGGCAGCGGATAGTCCTCCGGAACCTCGACGTATACCCACCGCCCCTTCCAGTCCTTGCAAGATGTCAGCTTGGAAACGGTAACATAACCCGGCTCGGTCTGAATGTTGTACCACCCCGTGCCACCTAGGGTGGTCGGCCGAAGATGGTGGAGCCGGCGGAACAGGTTAACCGTTGGGGCCTCCCTCTTAAAGAGACATAGCCACACAAAGCCAATAATAGTCCTAATGGCCAACGGATGCAGTTGTGCCACGCCGACGTTCATAGCTTTGATTATGGCCACGACGTGTTCATTAAGAGGAAACCGGAGCCCATACTCCAGGTGTCTGATGTACACGCCGATACAACCTTCGGGAGGGCAACAGACTGCCTGATCACCCTCAGGGACAACAATTCTATACCCCCCGCCGAAGGAGTAATGGTCTTCAAAAAGGTCGTGCCACAAGAGATGCGGCCTCTCCGAATCAGATTGGGCCGCCTCATCATCATCATCCTCCAAACCCTCGAGATATTTCTCATCAACTTCCGGAGAAGGCGACTTGGGACCCCCAAACCCTATCGGGGTGACAACCAGTGGCTCCTGTTCATCAGGACGCGACGGTTCGCCCCGGCCTTGAGGTCTTGGGTTGAGCATCAGCAGAAGACATGGTGACAACAAATACTTAAGAAATAAAAGTTGGAAAAATTTGTTTGTTTACCTTGGAAGAAAGTGTTACGCCGAGTAACGCTTCGGAAATTAGAGAGAGAAAGAAACTCTTCGAAAAAACTAGAGAGAGAAAATTTTTTGAAGAAATGAAGTTTGCAAGTAAAAAAGAGGGGCACACTGCTCTATTTATAGAGCAAAGCCCATGAAGCGGACCAATCAGAGAAAAGCCCATGAAACGTCCACCAATCAATGCCAAGCCACGTGTCAAGCATGCAGCCACGGAATGTCAATCGACATAACAGTTACCAATCTTCTTTAACACGCTCCTTGGTATCTACATGCCAACGGCCGGCTGATCAACCAAGCTTAGCGGCACCAGCCGGGGGCAATGATACCCGTCGTTGTGAGTACCAAAGATAAAATTTATAATTCCTATTAAAACTAACCCAGGCTAGTGGTAACAGGGTCGAACCACAAGGAGGCAGGCGTAGTTTCTAGCTGTCTAATAAAAGTCTAAAGTAACAAATGTGGGGGTTGATTTGAATTGGTCTATACTAAGAGTGAATAAAGACAATAAACTAAAATATGGATTAAACAGATAAAGAAGGGGTACTAGGATGGTCGGTTCATTATAGCTTCGACGGCAGCAAACTAAGTCGGTCTGAATCAAACTCATGTGAGGCGGGAAATAAAGAGGTCCTCTCGGTCCACTCTTAACAGATAGCATCTTTCGATCTCGCTATAGGTCCCTAATATCACTAATACTAACTTTCGTTCTGAAAAGTGACTAATGGTCTAAACTATACCTATCTTTCGATCTTAGCACAGTTTAGTCGATTTAATTGATTGTCTAACAGCCTTCCCTATCTTTCGATCTATTGGGTCGGTCATAAATTAGGTATCTAATTGGTCGCATGCATTCGATTCGTCAAATACAACATTAAAACAATTAAAACGAGAATAAAACTCACGAGGTCAGTCGATCGACCGGGTAGGAGGGTCGATCGACCAACACGCGGGTTCAGGCCGTGTTCAATCTAATGCCGCCTATGCTACAATTCGCCTACATCCTAGCACAATTGATTTAGCTACTCATGCTAAGGGTAAAAACAACAATAATATGAACGATAAGCATTACTGAATTCATGTTTAAAGTAGACAACAAAAGCGATAAAAACGATAATTGGCTTTGGGTACTAACTAGCAAAACAGTACTAATAATGCGAAATAAGAAATAAACTGGAAATTAGAACAGAAGGAATACCGAATTTCGCAGAAGGAATGTAACGGAATGATTGAAAGCACAACGAAAATCCAATGCAAAAATAATATCCCAAACCCTAATTAATAAACTAAAACTCAATGTAAAATTTCTGAATAAAGCTTGATTAAAAACTGAATGATAAACTAGGTGTTCTCAGTTACGTTATATAGAAAGTTTGCGTAACAATTATTCCAAAACCTAAACTTAATGGGCTTCAAGTTCCTCGGTCTTTTAATTCTCGTCTGGAACAACAGAATGGTCGATCGACTAGGCGTGGTGGTCGATCGACTGGTCCTCAGTGTACAGTAGCTTCTGAAACCCGATTGTTGGTCGATCGACGGAAGAGAGTGGTCGATCGACTGAATGGGCTGCTACTTGCCTTTTATAAACTCGTGGATTTGTCTTTTGGGCCTTGAAATGCGCACCAAGCTCGTTCCTTAAGTGATTCCTTTACGTCATATGCAATGCAGGATACTCGAGGACGGATTTAGCTCGATTTTTCCGTTGAATTCTTCACATTTCTGCAATAATGTACAAAATACGGAAGTAGACGGAAATAGGGAGAAATGTAGCATAAACTACAAGAATGAGCTCTGAAATGCGTGTAAAATGGGATGTAAAACATCATGTAAAAGACACGCATTAAACTTCCCCAAACCAAACCCTTGCTTGTCCCCAAGCAAGAACTAGACTCGATCTAATGACCTAATGGAACGAGTTCAATCTCAGAGCGAATTGTCAACTGTGAAGCCTAAACCAATTTAATGCATAACCAACAATCAATTAGTAATGTGAATCATGCAAACGAATTATAAAGTCGTTAAAAACTGCTGAACCGTCAACTGTAGAGACTTATCAAATTGGACTCTCACGGGTCGCTCATATCACTCATAAGCACAGGTGAATATATAAGAGGATAGAAAGAATTTATTTTGTAAAGACTCTCACCTAACTACGACCTATGAAGACATGCCAGCAATAAAATATGAAAATGACCTTTATGACCGTACATATGCACTCCAACCAACAAATGACCATGACACATGCCGAGGTATATATGTGGAAATGTGAGGTATGGGTAAGAAGAGGCAAAACATTTATGGAAAAGTGGAGGTACAGGTGATCAAGCTAGTACCGAGACAGAACCATATGGCAACATCCAACTTCTTGCTCATAATCAAACTAGGCGGTGCTATAGCAAGCACAAAACTCACAAATCTCCAAACTAACAAATCAATAAACTCCCCATAGGATATAAATGAAACATGGGAGCAAAAATCGCCGAAAGATAAGGATTAAATCATGCGAATTGATTCTTTCTCTTTTTCTCGAACCTCAGTCGATCGACTAGAAATGGCAGTCGATCGACTGCTTTGAACAGTACAGAACACTTTTTTTTCTTTTTCGAATCATTTTTTCTTTTATTTTTCTTTCATTTCCTTCCTTCTCTATTTCATCTTCCCATCAATATCTCAAAAGAGCAATGGCTACCAAAAACGAGTAACAATCCCAAAAACTTAGACTACTAGCTTGACAAAGGCAGGCTATGTGTAGGATGTAGTAAATAGGACAAAAAGGATATTTTTGGCAGTGTAGAGCTTATGGGCGGAATAAGAAAAAGGAAACCTCTACCACATGTGTCAACAAACCACAAACCGAATGCATACAGGTATTAAGCAGATTAAATTCATATTTATGCAAATTAAGGAAACATGTCTCATAAGGAGTACTACTCACATTCCTAGATAAACTGGTCATAGATGACACCAGTTATAGGCTCTAAAACTCAGAAATATGATGTAGGTTGCCGATTTTTCAAAGTCAAGTCTCAAGTTCAGCAAATAATTAACGAAAACTCGTAAATATGCACTTAAACGATTCTACTAATAACATGTTAATCAAGCAAGGCTCAGGCAAAACAGATGCATATGCAATATCATCCTTGAAATACTACCGTTCCGACTCGACCTATATGCTAAAATAAACGTGCATTTTTTTGAAATTTTTGAAATTTTTCAATTTTTTTTTTTTTGAATTTTGTGTATAATAATGAAATAAGATAAACAATGCAAAACAAAATGTAAACGTGAGTGCAATCAAATGATATGCGACGCAAAACCCTTCCCCAAACCAAATCGCACAATGTCCCCATTGTGCAAAATCATGTAATGAAGAAAAGAGAAACGGGAATTTGCGAGAAAAGAAATAAAATATAATGACATGAAGTAAAGAAATCAGGAACTCACAAGACTTTAAGCGCAGCAAAGGAAACCTCCCCAAACCAGCGTGAGCTAGGAGGTTTCAGTAGCCAGCAGTGCTACTAATAAGAGTGCCTGAAAGACAGAAAATACCACGCATAAGACTGAGAGAAACAATTTTGAGGCGGTAAAATCGTGCATAAATGAGAAAATTAGAAGAAATAAATAATATGACGGAAAGTAAGGCGGAGTAGAAGACTCCCTTAAGTCCGCATATCGACCAAACACAGCAGGGGAGAGGTCGTGAACAGGTATAGCAGCGTCCTTGGTCGATCGACCAAGAATAGCAGTCGATCGACCAACTTGTCAGGAACAGTAGCTCCTGGAAAGTGCAACTTCAGTCGATCGACCACTGTAACCAGTCGATCGACTGAAAATACTGCTGCATTCTTTATTTCTTCGTATTTGCTCAATGATTTGAGCTAAAAAGCTCTAAAAACCTGCAAGTGCACAATAATACGCGCCCAAAGTTGCGTAAAACCCAAAGCAAAGTCTAAAGTGCGTAAAAATCCTAAGCAAACAAATAAAATGCGAAGTCTCGCCACACAAAAGCAATAAAAAGTGTCTAACAAAAGCAAATAAAATGTTTGATAAAGCATTTCGATCAACTAGTAGTTGATCAAGAAAGGCCACGGTATGGCCCACTTCGTCGGCTTCTGGCTACTAAGTAGCCTCAACGGTGCTCATTTTCTCAATTGCACCCTTCTCAATTTTAGCATTCGGAGAGCTCGACGGATCAACAACTTCGTCATCTCCCCAATCAATGACTTCCTTGGAATCGTCAGAATCCAAATCAGACCATCTCACCTTGGCTGGCTCATCTTCCACTTCCTCATCAGTCCCATAGCTTAGGCATCCAAGACCTCATCTTGAAACAATCTGCTCTGTCACGGCTGGAGCAACCAGCGGCTCTTCCTTCCCCAAACCAGCTCCTGCAGTGTCTAAAACAACAAATTCTTCCTCTTTTTTGCTCCCAGTCTGGGGCGGAGGTGTTAACACAGGAGTAGTAATAGAGACAGGTAAATCAGGAAGCACAAAGTACGATTTCTTTTCAGAAACCGTGTTACAAGTGACAGGCCACATGGGGTCCTTCTTTTTAGCAGGTTGGGCAAAAATGATGGAATGTTTCCCAACCTTGAAGGTCAAGGTTCCAGAGCCTACGTCAATAACTGCACCAGCAGTGTGCAGAAACGGCCTACCTAGAATTATCGGTATATGGGCATCCTCAGGCATGTCAAGGACAACAAAGTCGACAGGGAAGAAAAACTTCCCTATTTGGACGGGTATGTCCTCTAGGACTCCTATAGGCTCGACCGCAGATCGGTCGGCCATCTGAACTGTCATATCTGTCACCGCAAACCTAGTCAGTTTGAGCTTTCTAGCAAGACTTAAGGGCATGACACTAATGATAGCTCCTAAGTCACATAATGCCTTCTCAATTGAGAAGGTACCTATGTTGCAAGGGACAGAAAAACTGCCCGGGTCCTCTAACTTAAGGGGTGGAGTGTGAGACAGATAGGAGCAAGACTCCTCAGTGAGTGCGACAGTGTGCACTGTTTCAAGTGACCGCTTTTTAGACAAAAGTTGTTTCATAAATTTAGTATAAGCGGGTACTTGGTTCACTAGCTCAAGGAAGGGGACTTGGACATTCAGACTACGAATAACTTTTTCAAATTTGCTGAAAGATACATGTTCCTTCGTTGGCACGAGTCTCTCTGGATAAGGGGCTGTAAGAAGTAGCTTAGCCCTCTCCTCTAATTCATGCGTGCCGGCATCCTTGGACTTTGGCTGGAAGTCCGTCACCTTCTCTTTGTTGAAGCTCGAACCCTCTTCAGACCGTCTCAAATGTGAGCTATTAACCGTCATCGGATCGAACTTCGTAGCCGGGACTGACCCATCAGCACTCGGGTCTTGCCCCAAAATTTTCGGGACTGTGGTACCCCGAAACAAGTGGTCTCTCAGATTATTTGGCATTAAAGGACGAAATTCCTCAGCATCAGCAGCGATCTCAGTCGATCGACCACCTTCCTCAGTCGATCGACTGAGATGTCTGATTCGTAAGCTCTGTAACCCGTGCTTCAGTCGATCGACTAGGTATATCAGTCGATCGACTGATATACCTGGTTGACGCCTTTTTCTTGTTATTATTCGTTGAAGCTTTCTTTTTACTTGTTTCCGGCTCAACTTTTTCAGCAGCGTCCTCGACCATGGCAGGACCTTCAAGGGTGGACCCGCTCCTCAAAGTGATGGCATTTAGGGTCTCCTTTTGGTCAGTTTGAGTCGGTAAGTGTCCCGGAGCTCGAGTGTTTCTTTTGCTAGCCAATTGAGCAATTTGGCTTTTTAGCAACTTCATCCCGGCCTCTCTAGCTTGGGACTCCTTCAGCAACAAGTTCTTAAGCTAGGAAAATTCAGAATTCTGCGATTGTTGCTGCTGCGGCACATAGGGAGGTTTCTGATATTGTTGTTGCTTTTGATGAAGGGGCACATAGGGTTGCTGCTGCGGTGGAGGTTGAGTTGGATTCAGTACATTTTGGCTTCTCCAACTCAAATTTGGATGGGTTGGCTCATAGTAGGTGTTTGTCTGCCTATAATGTTGAAAGGCAGCACAAGACTCGAAGGGACTAGGACAATTCTTCGAAACATGTCCCTCGGCTCCGCACCTTTCACAGATGAAAGGACCGTCTGACACAGCATTGACATGGTACATCCCTCCTTTTGAAGCTCCTCCCAGTTCATATTTGTCAAACCTTGCAGTGAGGGCTTCCAGTGCAGCAACAGAGGAAGATTCAGCAGCTCTCCTTTGGTTTCCTCTTGAATTCCCATATTCAGCCTTGTGAGTGGCCAAATCGTCAATGATCTTCCAACCCCTTGGTTGCTCCCAAATTCTCAGCAAATCGGCCATTGGCTGCAGCATCCAAAATAGCCCTCTGATCGTCGTACAGCCCATTATAGAAATGATTGCACAAGCTCCATTTTTCGAAACCATGGTGCGGTATGGTTCGCACCAACTTCTTAAAACGGACCCATGCTTCGTGAAAATTTTCGTCCGGCCCTTGTTTAAAGCCCGTGATTTGAGCTCTAATAGCAATCGTCCTTGAAGCAGAAAAGTACTTCTTGTAGAATGTCAATGCCAAGGAATTCCAATCGGTGATCCCATGAACGGTTTGGTCCAAATCTCTATACCACTCCCTTGCAGCATCACGAAGGGAGAAGATGAACATGGTCTCCTTGATCTGATCTTGGGTCACGCCGGCTGGTGGGGGTATGGAACAGCAGTAGTCAATAAATGTCTCCATATGCTTAGCTGCATCTTCATTTGCAGCTCCCCCGAACTGGTTTTTCTCAACCATACTGATGTATGAAGGCTTTGGTTCGAACTTCCTGACATCTCCTGGTAATTCGAACCCCTTATATAAATTTGCAGTTGTCGGCTCAGAATGACTAGCTATACTCGCTTCCTCAGCCATTTCGGAAAAGTCTGGAGAAGTAACAGTTTCAACTGATGAATTGGAAACAGGAGAAGAAGGTGGGTTTTCCTCGAACAGCTCGTTCTCGTAAAAGCTAGAACGAGAACTAGGCTCTTCCTCTGACTGTTGGTCTTGAAATAATCTCCTCTTTGCGTGCAAGGATCTTTCAATCTCAGGATTGAATGGTAGTAGTGGACCACCCTGCGACCTGCGCATAAGAAGAAACTACAAACAGAATATAAGAAAAATTTAAGGAACGGGTGTCCCTTAAACTAAAGAAAGACTAAAATAAAACAGCTAAAAATTAGAACTATTGCCTCCCCGGCAACGGCGCCAAAATTTGATACCCGTCGTTGTGAGTACCAAAGATAAAATTTATAATTCCTATTAAAACTAATCTAGGCTAGTGGTAACAGGGTCGAACCACAAGGAGGCAGACGTAGTTTCTAGCTGTCTAATAAAAGTCTAAAGTAACAAATGTGGGGGTTGATTTGAATTGGTCTATACTAAGAGTGAATAAAGGCAATAAACTAAAAGATGGATTAAACAGATAAAGAAGGGGTACTAGGATGGTCGGTTCATTATAGCTTCGGCGGCAGCAAACTAAGTCGGTCTGAATCAAACTCATGTGAGGCGGGAAATAAAGAGACCCTCTCGGTCCACTCTTAACAGATATCATCTTTCGATCTCGCTATAGGTCCCTAATATCACTAATACTAACTTTCGTTCTGAAAAGTGACTAATGGTCTAAACTATACCTATCTTTCGATCTTAGCACAGTTTAGTCGATTTAATTGATGGTCTAACAGCCTTCCCTATCTTTCGATCTATTGGGTCGGTCATAAATTAGGTATCTAACTGGTCACATGCATTCGATTCGTCAAATACAACATTAAAACAATTAAAACGAGAATAAAACTCACGAGGTCAGTCGATCGACCGGGTAGGAGGGTCGATCGACCAACACGCGGGTTCAGGCCGTGTTCAATCTAATGCCGCCTATGCTACAATTCGCCTACATCCTAGCACAATTGATTTAGCTACTCATGCTAAGGGTAAAAACAACAATAATATGAACGATAAGCATTACTGAATTCATGTTTAAAGTAGACAACAAAAGCGATAAAAAACGATAATTGGCTTTGGGTACTAACTAGCAAAACAGTACTAATAATGCGAAATAAGAAATAAACTGGAAATTAGAACAGAAGGAATACCGAATTTCGCAGAAGGAATGTAACGAAATGATTGAAAGCACAACGAAAATCCAATGCAAAAATAATATCCCAAACCCTAATTAATAAACTAAAACTCAATGTAAAATTTCTGAATAAAGCTTGATTAAAAACTGAATGATAAACTAGGTGTTCTCAGTTACGTTATATAGAAAGTTTGCGTAACAATTATTCCAAAACCTAAACTTAATGGGCTTCAAGTTCCTCGGTCTTTTAATTCTCGTCTGGAACAACAGAATGGTCGATCGACTAGGCATGGTGGTCGATCGACTGGTCCTCAGTGTACAGTTGCTTCTGAAACCCGATTGTTGGTCGATCGACGGAAGAGAGTGGTCGATCGACTGAATGGGCTGCTACTTGCCTTTTATAAACTCGTGGATTTGTCTTTTGGGCCTTGAAATGCGCACCAAGCTCGTTCCTTAAGTGATTCCTTTACGTCATATGCAATGCAGGATACTCGGGGACGGATTTAGCTCGATTTTCCCGTTGAATTCTTCACATTTTTGCAATAATGTACAAAATACGGAAGTAGACGGAAATAGGGAGAAATGTAGCATAAACTACAAGAATGAGCTCTGAAATGCGTGTAAAATGGGATGTAAAACATCATGTAAAAGACACGCATCAGGCAATCAAAAGCACACGGCACTCTCAACCTTGGTCTCGGCCAGCGCCTTTTTCTTTTCCACATTGGATGTCCATTACACAACCATGTGGAGGGGGGATATGGTACGGCCTGAACAGAACCAAGCCGAAGAAGAAGAAGCCGAAGGAGAAGTTCAACTTGCGCAGAATACGCTCAACACTCATTGAAGGTCCATACCACGGCATAGACTACGCTGGGGGCAAATTGATGGGGCATATTCTGCACCCGCTGACCGAGTCAACATATTGAGCAAGGTCAAAGCTAAAAGACAGCAAGTCAACATATTAACAGCCTAACCGACGCAGCCTGTCGGCCTGCTACTTGGGTCTCGGCTCGGCAACTAGCCAGCCGAGAGGCATATCCGCGTACTCACATCCAGTCCCCTCGGCATGGAGTCAACCAGGCCTGCCGGCCCGGCATGGGTCCCTCGGCCGAGGGTAAGATAGTCTTTCCACCTGCTCTGCCACTTGGCCACTACGTGACAAAAGGTGAAAGTCTATAAATACTCATCATCTCTCATTGAGAAAACCAATTCATAACATCCGAAAATCATAATAATCTGGTATAAACTCCCTTATCTCTGTACAATATACTTTGTCATGTAACATACAACTTATCTCTCTAAGTTTACTGACTTGAGCGTCGGAGTGAGTACGTTCGGCCCCAAGCCGATCCCTCAGTTTGTTCATCTTAAACAGGAAAGAGTGAAAGGAAGAGACAAGCAACGACATCATTCTACAAGCTTACGTAGTCACAATAACTGCTCCGAAATTACACCCGGAACAATATATTTATATAAATGTATTACATATATGCGTTAAATCAAATCGAAATAATTATGCAATATTATATATTATAGAATCTAACTTGAATGATTTATAACCTACTTATATTATATTTTTATATGTCAAATAATTAACATCTCTATACATCTAATAAACAATAAAGTTTAATAAAATTGCATAGAATTTAAATTTAATAAATCAATCAATCAATCAATACTATATATTAATTCCAGAAACCAAGGGACTTTAATGTAATTAAAGAAAGTTATACAAATTAATTATACTATATAGTTTTAAATCAATAGCACCGTGTGATGGACCCTATTAAAGGATCTCAATGCAAATATTATATAGTTTGGGTTAAAATTAAATTATATAAAAGTTTGTTAATTTTCCTAAACATGGTCAATTTCCTTAAAATAAAATAATTCATTAAGATGATCAATTTCCTTAAAATAAAATAATTAATTAAGATGGTCAATTTCAAGGAGACTAAAAGAAAGAAGATGCTAGATAATTTTCCTAAATATTTATAGAAGACTAGAAGATGGTAATTTCCTTAAAATAAAATAATTAATTAGTATAAACATGCACACTTATGGTATTAATTATTATCATCATAAAATTATATATTAAATTTAAAACTTATGCAATTTTATTAAACTTTATTATAGTTTATTAGATGTATAAAGATGTTAATTATTTAACATACAAAAATATAATATAAGTAGGTTATAAATAATTCAAGTTAGATTCCATAATATATAATATTGCATAATTCTTTCGATTTGATTTAATGCATATAATATGTAATATATTTATATAAATATATAATCCTCTTAAAATTGCAGTATTTCATCAGTAAAGAAAAGAATTGTAGTAACATTGGGTATAGTTATATGATAGTAATCACTCATTTGAATAGTAAAAGTAACAGTATTATCAGCAAAATTAGTGAAAGTGGTAGAAACAACGAGAGTAGTGAAATAATCAATATTAATGCGGCAATAGTGAAAGTAACAATAATTACGGCGGGAGTAATGAAATTATCAATATTAATGTTGCAGTAGTGACAGTAACAATAACTACAGCGGGAGTAGTGAAAGTAACAATGATTACGGGTAAGTAGTGAAATGTTATTACTATTGTTTCATTAATAAGAGTAAAATATTAATAGCGGGAGTAGTGATTTTGTCTCAAAATTTATTTCATCGTAATTTTAGGACATATCATAGAAAAATATATTAATGATAAATTTATGGGTTATGCAACTTTTAAGTAATTTTATTTAATTAAAAAAAAATTAATGGTAAGTAGAGGTAGCCCGGGCGAAGCCGGGCACCAATACTAGTACTATATATTAAATTCAAAAACCAGAGAACTTTAGTGTAATTAAAGAAAGTTATACAAATTAATTATACTGTATAGTTTTAAATCAATGGCACCGTATGATGGACCTGATTAAGGGATCTCAATGCAAATATTACAGTATATAGTTTGGGTTGAAATTAAATTATATAGAAACTTGATAATTTTCCTAAACATTTGTAAGCGACTAAAACATGCTCAATTTCCTTAAAATAAAATAATTAATTAAGATGGTTAATTTCCTTAAAATAAAATAATTAAAGATGGTCAATTTCAAGGAGATTAAAGGAAAGAAGTTGGCTTGGTAATTTTCCTAAATATTTATAGAACACTAAAAGATGGTCAATTTCCTTAAAATTAAATAATTAATTAGTATAAACATGCATACTTATTGTATTAATTATTATCATCATAAACTAGCATTGATGCCCGGCTTCGCCCGGGCTACCTCTACTTACCATTAATTTTTTTTTCATTAAATAAAATTATTTAAAATTGCATAACCCATAAATTTATCAATAATATATTTTTCTATGACATATTCTTAAATTACGATGAAATAAATTTTCAAACAAATTCAGTACTCCCGCTATTAATATTTTTCTCTTATTAATGAAACAATAGTAATAACATTTTACTACTTTCCCGTAATCATTGTTACTTTCACTACTCCCGCCGTAATTATTGTTATTGTCACTACTGCCGCATTAATATTGATAATTTCATTACTCCCGCCATAATTCTTGTTACTTTCACGATTGCCGTATTAATATTGATTATTTCACTACTCCCGTTGTTGTTTCTACCACTTTCACTAATCTCGTTGATAATATTGTTACTTTTACTATTAAAATGAGTGATTACTATTATATAACTATATCCAATGTTACTACAATTCTTTTCTTTACTAACGAAATTACTTTTACTACTTAGGCGTGCAATTTTAAGAGGATTATATATTTATATAAATATATTACATATATGCGTTAAATCAAATCGAAAGAATTATGCAATATTATATATTAATTATATATTATGGAATCTAACTTGAATTATTTATAACCTACTTATATTTTTGTATGTTAAATAATTAACTAATAAACTATATAGTTTAATAAAATTGCATAGATTTTAAATTAAGAAGCATCTTTTTTTTTTAGTCTCCTCGAAATTGTTCATCTTAATTAATTATTTTATTTTAATGAAATTGACACGAAGCCAGGGTAAGCGATATACACGTAGATAGGTATTGCCCAAAGCCATGCCGTAGAGCTGTGACTAAAACAAAGCCATGCCAGTTTTTCTTTTGCTATTCGCCCAAGATGTCAACTCTATATCTCACGCCAAACACTAGTAAATGCTTAAAGTTCCCCCTCTCCTGAATCATATGCAGTCAAGCGATCAACCTTTTGTAAGATTTTTAAAATTCCTTTCCCATGAACCTAGTCCTGTAAATGAGAATTTTTTCTAAATCTAATGACTTTAAAGTTTTAAATTAATAATATCTGGGAATTATCAGGCAGATACTACCTTTGTTGGACTTGTATACGGCCTATCATATTGCTTGAGCTGCCAAATTTTGAATTACGTTGCCTTTAAAAATTCTTAGCTCTGCTGGAGTGATCTCGTTCAATCTGTTGGTTTCATCCATATATGATTTAGCTGTTTTCAAACCTGTAGCAAACTTATTGGCCAATATGATCTGTTGAGGACGTGTTCCCTGTCTCCGCTTAACTAACAAGATTGGCTCAGGCTCCAACAAATTGTTAACCGGGTCGGTAGTATTCTATCATGGCGAGATTATAGTGAATCTGATGTTTTCATATCGAATTAGGCAACCATAGGTCCACCCTCCATAGCTACTACCTTCTGTAAATATTTTGCATTTTTATAGTAAGCATTTTTACAACAGAAAAAGTATTTGTTGCATGTTCAGCTTTCTACATTCTTAACTATATCAGAAAAGACAGATTCAAATCCGATGAAGGTGTTTCTCTATCTGAACATCAGAACATGTATAAATTCCTGTGCATTCCTTATCTAACTATAGGGTTAAATAAGTTTCGTATAAGTTTTTGTGAACATTGCTTGTTCCGTTTATTGCTATTTATTAATACTAAATCGGGCTGTCTTTATTCTTTGTTATTGTGTCCTGATGCAAACATTGCAGAGATTCTTCTTTAAATCACAAGTTATTGCATCTAACAAGCTGGACATTGCCCGATTTGGGTGACCAAGGATGAGTTGTCCGACTTGCATCAGATGATTATTAGCTGAGACGATGAAGGCAGAGACACTTTTTTTGGTTTTCCTAGGGTTCTGAAAAGCTATAAAGAGGATGAAGATGGGAATATGTTATATGTATTCTGTATATGAAAAACAAACGATTACAATGTTCTTATACTAAACATACAAGGCAAGCCCTAAAACCCTAGTCAAAGATATGTTAAGATCTACTAGCTACAAACTAGGTAACTAAAAGATACATAAGATAATACACCAAATATTATGATAAGATACATAACTGTCTAATACTCCCCTCAAGTTGGAGCACTCGACAAAGTGATGCCCAACTTGCGTTGTAGCTTGTCAAACTGTTCTCCTCCAAGGGCTTTCGTGAAAAGGTCCGCACTTTGTTCCTTGCTCCTCACATATGCCGTACTGATTGTTTTATTGATTAAATGCTGCCGTATGAAATGACAATCAATTTCTATATGCTTAGTCCTATCATGGAAGACCGGATTTTTCGCTATATGAAGAGCCGCTTGATTATCACAGTAAAGTTGCATTGGCTGTGTATGCATAACACCAAGTGATGCTAAAAAAGACTTTATCCAAATTAATTCACTTGTCACACCAGCCATTGCTCGATACTCCGCTTCAGCCGTCGACTTAGCCACCGTTCCCTGCTTTTTCGCCTTCCAAGAGACGGGACTATTTCCCAACGATACGAAGTAACCACGTAATGATCTCCTGGTCATTGGACAACTCGCATAATCTGAATCCGAATAACCCGACAATTGGAGGCTCGATGACTTGTCCATGACTATCCCTTTATTTGGGTCCTTTTTCAAATACCTTACCAAACGTAGGCGACCTCCCAATGTTCCTTACGCGGTTCGTGCACAAATTGAGACAAAATATGTACCGCGTATACCAAGTCGGGTCGAGTAATAGTCAAATATACCAACCGACCCACTAATCGTCTGTACTTCATTGCATCTCTAAGCACATAACCTTCTGCCAATGCCAACTTGTGATTTTGCAAAATTGGTGTATTGACCGGTTTGGCTCCTAGCATTCCCGTCTCCTTGATAATTTCCAGAGCATATTTACGTTGACTAAGGAACAATCCTCTCGGTCCGCTTGCAACTTCTATACCCAAGAAGTACTTGAGACGACCCAAATCTTTAATTCCGAATCGTTTGTCTAGGAATGATTTAAAACGGGTACAAGCTCCTTCGTTGTTGCTTACCATAATCATATCGTCGACGTATATCAAAATTCCTATGAAAGTGTCGTTCTTATTATAGGTAAACAGCGAATGATCAGCTTGGGATTGCACGAACCCATATTTAATCAAAGACTCGGTCAGTTTAGCGAACCAATTTCGTGACGCTTGCTTCAAACCGTATAAAGACTTCATCAATTTGCATACCTTGTCTGGATTTTTCGTGTGGAATCCCTGCGGCAACTTCATGTATACATCTTCATGTAAATCGCCATGGAGAAATGCATTGTTTACATCCATTTGAGCAATGAACCATCCCTTTGTTACTGCTACGGCAAACAAGCAACGTACACTCGTCATTTTCGCCACCGGAGCATATGTCTCGTGGTAGTCTATCCCTTCAACTTGGGTGAATCCTTGAGCAACTAAGCGTGCCTTGTATCGTTCCACCGAACCATCAGCCTTATACTTAACTTTGAACACCCATTTGCATCCTATGGGTCGTTTACCTTTAGTAGATCAACTATCTTCCATGTCCCATTATTCTCCAATGCATCGATTTCCTTTCTCATGGCTTCTCTCCAATTCGAATTCTTGACGGCCTCCATATAATTCGTTGGCTCTTTAATAGCATCGATAGCAGCTAGAAATTTCCTGTGGGATGAAGAAAAACAGCTAGTAGTAACGTAATTAGCTATGGGATAACGCGTACCTTTCTTCGGAGATTTCGAACCCGACTTGGTGAGCTTGCTTCGTGGGGTTTAAAATTGAGTCGATTTGCAAACGTAATCGATTGCCAATATGGTGGAAGCTTTGTTCTTGCTCCACGTCCCATTTGTGGTTCATCATCTCCATTATTTATTCTTTGCCCAGTAGCTTGCTCACTCGGTTCACCAATTTCGAGCTCCTCATGATTTCTCCCCCTGTCAACCTCGTTAAACTCCTCGTCATCACTCCCCCTGCTTGTAACATTTTCGATTTCGATGTTTGTATGGTTGAAGATTTCGTCATCAGGGGGTGTTATTTGTGCATTTGGGACTAGGTTGGAAACCGTGTTCTGACCTTCTTTGTATGGGAAAATGTGTTCATAAAAGATTACATCCCGAGACACAAATGTTTTCTTATCAGCTACATCATGCACTCTCCATCCCTTTTGTGTGCTTGGGTAACCTAATAGGACACATCGTCTTCCTCGTTCCCCAAATTTATCCTTTGTCCGGTCTTTATTATGGGCATAGCAAAGACTCCCAATTACTCGTAGATTATTAAGACTAGGCTGTTCACCATATAGAACCTCATAGGGTGTTTTTCCATCCAATATTTTAGTCGGTGTTCGATTAATTAAATATGCAGCGGATAAAACACAATCACCCCAAAATTCTATTGGTAAATTGGCCTCAAAACGCAAAGCTCTTGCTTTCTCGAGTAAATGTCTATGCTTCCTTTCCACTCGACCATTTTGTTGCGGGGTATCTACGGTGCTAGTCCGAAAAACTATCCCATGTTCCTTGTAAAATATTTTTAACGGTCCTGAAAGAAATTCCGTACCGTTATCACTTTGTACTATTTTTACTTCTTTGTTGAATTGAGTTTTTGTCATTTTAATAAAATTTATCATCAATTCACCAACTTCACCTCGATCTTTCATGAGATAGACCCAGACACCCCGACTACAATCATCTACTATGGTCAAAAAATAGTGCGCTCCAGTAAGACTATGAGTGCGATAAGGGCCCCAAATATCACAATGAATTAATTTGAAAAGTTCGTCACTTCTCTTATTATTGGTATGAAAAACAGACCGTGTTTGTTTTGCGCGACAACAAGAGTCACAAACATGCTTGGAATTCCAAAATAACTTACTACCAATTAATGAAGAAAAATTAGATAAAACGCCATGTGACGGATGTCCGAGTCGTTGATGCCACAAATGAACGTCCTTCACGTCTTCCTTTGCTGCAGCAACTGTTTCACAATCCGACTTGAAATAATAAACCCCATTCACATGCTCACCCTGTCCAATCGTCTTCTTCGAAGATTGGTCCTGTATATCACAATAGTCAGAATAAAACGTTACTACGCAGCTATTTTCTTTAATAAGTTGTTGTACGGAAATTAAATCGCAAGTTAAAGAGGGAACATATAGGACGTCTTGAAGCACAAAATTTTTCGACAGTGTCACACTTCCATGCTCGTGTGCAACAACTTCACTTCCGTCTGGCAATCCTACTGTCGATGGTGCACCGCGCCATATTTTATCGAGCAACTCACGTTTTCCCGTCATGTGATGTGAAGCACCACTATCAAGTAACCAATCATATTTATTAAATTTCATACCGATAGTTTTTCACTGTTATTTGAACTGCTCAAAAGGCTTCTCAGCTGCACAATTTCATCAGTGGACATATTATCACCCTCCTGTTTTGTCGAAGCAGTTGCATTTGCATTCGATGTACTGGCAACTGCGTTTGCTTGGAATTGAGTTCCCTGTCCACGGCCTCCTGAACGCCCTCTTCCACGACCTCCTCGCCGTCCTCTTCCTCTGCCTCTTCCTGGATAGCCATGCTTCTCATAACAATTCTCCTCTTCATGGTACCATTTTTTGCAATACGTGCATCGAACAGGTTCTACTTCTTCCTCTTCTGGACTGATATTGCCTCGTCCTCTGCCCCATGAAGTGGAATTGTTCTTTACAGCCATAGCAACTTCCGTCTTTTCTTCTTTGATGCGAGTCACGGCTTTGTGCCTTTCCTCTCTGAGTATCAAAGAGTAGGCACGATTGAGGGTCGTGATTTCATCTTCCATTAGAAGATTAGTGCGAATGATTCCATACAGATTCGTGTTTAGTCCCATCAAAAATTGATGGACTTTCTCTTCTTCTCGCTCCTTGAGTAGCATCGCTCCTGCTCCACAAGTGCACTTGGGTACACGGCTATAATTTGCCAATTCGTCCCAAATGGTCTTCAATTGGGTGTAGTATTCTACTACGGAACGATTCCCCTGTTTGCACTCGTTTAGTTCATTCTTCAATTGGTGAACTCTAGGTGCATTTCCAGCCGAGAATCGCTCCCTCAATTCTTCCCAAATTTCGGACACGGTGCCTGAAAAAGTGATACTAGGATGTAATTTTTGATCTATTACATTCCTAAGCCATGCCTTGATCATGGCATTACATTGCCTCCATGCGACAGCCTCGAGACTCCCTTCTCCATTTTCTTTGATGACAGGTTGTTTGATTTTACCCTCGATGAATTCTAATTTGTTTTTAGCATCGAGTCCATTCTTCTTCGCATCCGCCCATATGTCATAATTCTCACCATCGAATTTGATTTGGGTGAGTGACAAACTTGGGCTATCGGATGGGTGAAGATACAGAGGAGACGACATAGGAATAGTGTCCTTTCCTCCGCCACTATTCTCGCCTTTTCCGTCTCCAGATTTTGGTCCTCCTGTCATCGTTATGTGGCTGTCGTGTTATCGTGAAGGTACCAGGATTGCTCTCGATACCATGAAAAGCTATAAAGAGGATGAAGATGGGAATATGTTATATGTATTCTGTATATGAAAAACAAACGATTACAATGTTTTTATACTAAGCATACAAGGCAAGCCCTAAAACCCTAGTCAAAGATATGTTAAGATCTACTAGCTACAAACTAGGTAACTAAAAGATACATAAGATAATACACCAAATATTATGATAAGATACATAACTGTCTAATAGGTTCCGTCTGCTGTACTTTTCAACTCAGAAGCGTACCACCTAAATGTGAAGTACCTGTAATCTTGTTCTGGTACAAGTCACTGAATCAGCATCATCTAATCAAGAGGAGTTTCAATGGCAGTCCAAGTTGTGGAGTGAGCCAAGAGTTTTTTACTCATTTTGTTGGGCAAGTTCTAGCCGTGGATGTTGTATTAGACATCCTTATTTGGAGACTTCAAACTATCTCACCTCGCTGACTCGCTGCGCGATCTTCTGTGCCAATAAATTTGCGTGTCATGTAGCTCAAATGTATAACCTGTGCTTCTTTATTTTGTAAAGCAGTGTTCCTTCAATGCAATTATCGACGTAATTTTAATCTTAGATAATTTAGAAACAGCCTTTTTGTATTGTTAATTCAAGGGTAAGGACCCGTCCTTACATTGCAAATTGCGGGAGCCACTGAGACACCGTGAGGTCCGTGACTAGAGCTGACAAGTGTGACCCGACCCAAACCCGACTTGACAGTACCCGAAAATATCGCGACCTGAAACCGACCGAACCCGACCCGACCCGATATTGACCCGGCCCGATGCTGACCCGATTAAATTGATGACCCGACAATTATTAAGCTTAATTTTGATCAAAATGAAAGTGATTTTGTGTTTAGATTGATATGTTTGACTTAGTAATGAAGTAATTAAACCAAATAATATGTTAAAAACTAAATTTAATAGTAAAAAATTGTAGTAATGCGATTAAATAATTGGACCCGATAATGACTCGACCCAAACCTTACCGGACCCGAGATTTGACCCGGAATGACCCGACCCGATAACAACCCGAACCCGACCCGACCCAACCCAAAAGGGTATGTTGACCCGATATGACCCGAACCCGACGTAATCCGACCCAAATCCGACCCGATTGCCACCTCTAGCGGGCGTGACAATGTTGTTGTTGGAGACTTGGAGTTATTAACTGTTTAGAGGTTGACGAAATTTAACCCCATTAATATTGCTGGTTCTTTTTGACTTTATTTCCTTAGTTTAATGAAATTGCTAAATGTTACAGCGATAATTGATTTAATCGACATTTAGGCACCGTCGAGGTTATAGATTTCCACTCTTTTATTGTTAGCTATAAATAAATGAGGAGTTGGTTTTCTTCAGACAGACTATTTTGGTCTTTGAACACTTTTAGAAAACAAGTTACCATAAGCAGTAACATTGGCTAGACTATTTTGATTATATTTGATTTTCACAAAATTCCGTCTTATTGTTTAGAAAAAAATAGACTTGAAACAAGAATTTGTGATAAGTGAGTCAATAGACTGAGCACATTATTCCACTTCAATAATAGAGGCGACTTAAACTGATTTATTTATGAATTTGAGGTAACGAGTACATGAATACTGAACCTCATGTAATAAAAATACTCCTTAAATTTAGAGTCCACTAATTACATTTAGGACAAAAGAAAAAACATTGTTTAGCAACCAATTTTCTTCATCTAAAAAAACAGCATCTTTCCACTTTAATACTATTGTTATATGATACTGTTGTATGTCTGTATTAGGAAAAATTATTAAATAAACTCGATGTACCGTAATATAGTAGACTCTAAACAATTTAAACTCTCTCCTTTATATATTTAAATTGTCTAATTTATCTATGAGAAATCCTCTCCCGTCCAATATATTCATCATCTAATATACAATACACAAATTCTCATTGAAGACGGACACTATCCGTTACAAGCTGAAGACGGATAGTGTCACTCTCACAATATTCAAGTGGCACTATCCATAGGATGCTCCATTTCCCCCACTTGCCCTCCCACCTGCCTTATTGTGAGAAAGACACTATCAAGCAAGACGTTTTGTATACGGTACACGGGCCATTTCAGAAATTTCTCATTATGTTCTCCGACAAAAAATCTCATTTATGACGGCATACAACTTTGTAACGGTAAAGTGTGACCATTTTTATAATAAAATGTTATCATTATTTGATAAATGAAAATTTAAAAATGAAATACTTTTCATAAAATAAAATAGTCACATTTCCCGTCATAATTTATAACCCGTCCAAAAGAGAGCAACTGATTTTCGAAAGGCCACACGACCAGCAAGATCATAATCTGAGTGATGATACTATTCTTATCCTACTCATTTTTAAGTCTCCACCTGAACCGACCCATTAACAATTTCTTCCCTTCTTTGTATGATTACCACTATCATTATTGATTCATTTCCTAAATTAATTTTTTGTAACACAATTTAAACACCCAAATTCTCAAACACCCTTAAATTTTACTCATTTTTGTTTTGTTTTTTCTGGAGTTATTTGAAGTAAATATCCATGGCTGTCAACTTCCTTTCAACAGCTGAAGTTAAAGCTTTCTCCTTTCTTGATTCTTCTAACTCTTCTTCTTACCTTCCTCAACTCAAAGGTATCACCTTTTTATTCTCCTCTTTTTTTTTTTTGTTGATGATTCCAATGTTTTTGAGTATTTTTTTGCATTTTTATGTTATTTTATGATGTGGGCATGAGCACATTTTTTTGGTGTCCTAAGTTAAGAGCAGGGGCAGAACTAAGGGGACTCATCAAAATATTAAATTTTTTGACATTTTTAATTAAAATTTTCGATTTTTATTTATTTTTAGTTTATCTTATTTCATTACTAGTTGGCTACTTCGCCCCTTGAAATGTTTGACCGTCTCTGAGTACAAATACTGGTTCCGCCACTAAGTGAGAATGATATGAGTTAATGTTTGTTTAGTTAATTTATTGTTTACTACAGTAATTAATAAGTATCTTCAATCTGTTTGATGGGGTCAATAATTTCTTTTTGAACTTTGAATAGATGCTTGATTATCAAGCTGTTTTGTGTGATGAGATTAAGAAGTTAATTACTTTAATTATAGCCATTGGTTTCGAAGAATAAGCATCATTGAATGAAGATTTTATGCTGATAGAATTAGAATGTTACAAAGTCTTGTTGATTAGATGGGACTACTGTAGTTAATTGGGCTATGATATTTATGTTATTGGAGAACATTTGTGTAATTATTGTGAGATTTCAGATTCCGGAATTTTGAGTTTATTACAGGATTCCCTTTAGATCACAAAGGACTAGATTAGGAGCATGAAACCACTTTTCCTCTGAGTAGTAGCGATAGAGATTCCGTATGTCCAATTTCAACAAATTCCTCCTTTAAAACGAAGTAGATGGAGAGTATCTAGGCAATGGTATGATCACTTTGCAAGAATAGGGTGGGAAAAGGAAGGTCAAAATTGAGTGGAATTGGGTGCTTTGTAGTTTTGTAAAGCATCTGGTAAGGTCGTAGTGCGAGAATCCTAATGGAGCTAGCACATACAGTCAGGCAGTATTTATAAACATTCGGATTTTCTGTGGGTTACTGGGTTAGTAGCTGAATTTACAGGGTTCCACTCTTCGTGCCCAAATGGAATTCGAGTGAGGGGACGTGTTAAGGTATAAGAAACATTGATTGGGCCTCAACCATCACCTTAAGGTTTTGGTTGAGATGGTCTTATCACCATTTTTAATCACTCTTTGGAGTCTGAAATTTTCTGTCTCTTACCCTCAAAAGTTTTTAAGTTTTACTACTTTGATGTGCCCTTCCCAGCCGAACTTGACTTGCTGAAGTATCATCTTGTACCGTAGGTGGTTTTTCATGGAGAAGGAAGGACAGTAAACAAACATTTAACGGAAGGATCTGCTGTTCAGCTCAGTCAGTTCAGGCACCACCTCCAGCTTGGCCTGGACGGGCAGTTGCGGAGACTAATTCAAAGACCTGGTCAGGTCCGAAACCTATATCCATAGTCGGGTCTACTGGTTCTATTGGTACCCAGGTGAGCCATAATATTTGTACTGAACATAGGTGATAAATTTATCATTTGAAAATTGAAAGTATCCTTAACATGACTCACAAATCTTTTGTTTTGGAATATGATCACAGATCAAATAAGCAAAATGACTCTAAACTGATTTCACTTGTTTTTACTCCGTGTTATAGAATAGCGATTATTAGATGCATTTTTTTGACATAATTTTCGTTGTGGGCTATTCGGGAACCATCTTCCTCGCCCCACCATTTGCGGGATTCGGTAAGCTGTTAGGATAATGTTGTTGCTGTGATTCTTGTGAAGTTATCTTTAACATATCACAAACATGGGATATATGTGCATAAGTATGTGGTACGTCGATGTCGTCCCTTTTCAGGTTGTAGAATATGTTCTTTTGCTTTGGTTTTGGTTGTTGCTTCTTATTCAGAGATGGTGCTTTCCAGACATTAGATATTGTCGCTGAGAATCCAGATAAATTCAGAGTTGTTGCTCTTGCTGCTGGTTCAAATGTTACTCTTCTAGCAGATCAGGTATCATGATATCGTCACATGCTATTATTTCCCCTTTTATCTCACAATCCTCATGTGCCTTATATCTCAATGACTTTCGTTCAATGCTATTCCTGATGCTCAGGTCAAGAGATTTAAACCTGAATTAGTTGCTGTCCGAAATGAGTCCTTAATTGGTGAACTCAGAGAGGCTCTAGCTGACGCTGACTATAAGCCGGAAATTATTCCTGGAGAAGAAGGTGTGGTCGAGGTAATGGTGGTGCACACAACTTTTTTTACACAACGGTCTTATATAGTTATATATGAGACCAGTCCGTTAATCCTATAACTAGATGAAGAATACATTAAGAAAGTGTATGCTCTACAGTCTACACCCTCTCATACAAGACTTAATAGTAGTGATTTCAGGTTGCACGCCATCGAGATGCCGTTACTGTTGTTACCGGGATAGTCGGCTGTGCAGGGCTAAAGGTAAGAAGAACAGTCTATTACCGATACTTTCGATGTTCTTTTCCCTGTATGGATTATCTTACTAATCTAGAATATTATACTTCTTTAGCCTACTGTAGCTGCCATTGAAGCTGGCAAAGACATTGCACTAGCCAATAAGGAAACCCTTATTGCTGGTGGCCCTTTTGTCCTCCCCCTCGCACGCAAACATAATGTTAAAATTCTTCCAGCAGATTCTGAGCATTCTGCAATTTTTCAGGTTAGCCATATGTGGTTATGAGCCTTTGGATGTCTGTAAGTGTATCAGTGACGAACCCAAAAGATTTGTTTTAGGGCTCAGTTAAATTTTTTAAATACTATTACATAAAATTATACAGTACTTGTTATTATTTAAGCACATAAGTTGGGCCACGAAATTATCTTTCTGGTGTACGGAGACCCGTAATACTAAATTATAGATCTATCAGTGCAGACGTGCGGTGTCTGTTTATTGTAACCTTGTATGGCTTGTCGAAGTCCTTTCAGTTTCAATGTTGGAGCAATTAATTAACAAGAGGCCTTTTCTCCCAGTGTATTCAAGGACTGCCAGAGGGAGCTCTGAGACGCATTATTTTGACTGCCTCTGGTGGAGCATTCAGGTTTGGAATCAACTTTCAGCTTGTAATTTTGTGTCATATCAGTTGTACTAAACGAGAGAGGTAGCGTGGTGCAATTATTCTCTGTTCGATTGTTTGTCTTCGTTTATTCACTTGCAAAAATCAGACTTTAAAACAATTTCATATCCTCATCTCTTTTATGTATTTATCTCGACTCTTGTTACAGGGAGTGGAATGGGTTTGAAAGTTGTGAATTACTGATGGGGCAAAAGATTTTATATTCTTGGTTGTAGATTGTGATGGAATAAAACAAAATGACTTAAAATTGGTTGTAGTTCCTTTTATTGTGAAGTGAGACTCAATCAATGCAAACCTCGACACAATTTCGTTATGGGTGATTTGGAAACAACCTCATTTTTAATAAAGGATAGTGCCAACACTGTTACTAGTAGGAAACTGCTTACCCTTCTGTTCCTTTTTCTTTTATATTTTGAAAAGGGATTTGCCTGTTGAGAAACTAAAAGAAGTTAAAGTAGCGGATGCGTTGAAGCATCCCAACTGGAATATGGGAAAGAAGATTACTGTGGATTCAGCTACACTGTTCAATAAGGTTGTAATTGTTTTGTACATTGCATTTCCTGTGATCGACTTCAGAAAAATTGAATTGAGAAGAAAAAAAAATCAAGAAAATTTTATTGATGATTTCCGGTTTGTTGCTCTGTTGACAGGGTCTAGAAGTAATAGAAGCCCATTACTTATTTGGTGCCGAATATGATGACATTGAGATCGTAATTCATCCGCAATCAATTATCCATTCAATGATTGAAACACAGGTATTTTTCACTCATGATTTTATGTCGTTAGTGGCCATGGTTTCGTAATAGCATGCAGTCTATAACCTTAGTGAGAAGTGAGAACGATGCTTTTCCTAAAATACCTGTGCAATTTATGCTGGATTAGGTTTGGTCTAAGATAGTCTGTACAGTTTTGTTAATGGTATTCAACATCGCAAAAACTTGTATGAGTTAGCATAGGCTTCTATCAAGGGGCGTTTAAACAGTTGAGCAGGAATGAATAAATGTTTGCTACTTTTGCCCTGCGAAAAGGTGAAATAATTAGCATATATATCGGTAGTAATCGCTGTTTTTATCTACCTTTCCAATGATAGGATTCGTCCGTACTTGCACAATTGGGGTGGCCTGATATGCGATTACCTATCCTGTATACAATGTCGTGGCCTGAAAGGATTTACTGTTCTGAAATCACTTGGCCACGCCTTGATCTCTGCAAGTAAGTATCCTGTTCCTTAGCTACGCTTCAATTACTACTCGTATATTTTAATGGCCTGCCTAAACGCTGATCATATCTTGATTCTTGAATGACATTTAGGAATTCTTAGTTACACCTGAGGTTTTTCTTACCTGTACGCATAAATGCCCGGGTCTATAGATTCTATACCCGTAGCAATTAATTAAAAAAAGAATACAAATGGCTACCTGAAAGATATTCTCAGATGAATGTTTTCATCAATTTTCGTATTTGTTGGCTTCAAACCGAGTATTAGGAATGACAAACAGTGAAACAGTTCTCAGAACCAGGGCCTATAATTTTGATGCAATAAAGAGAGAAGAAGTTTCCCCTGATGTGTTGGTGTAGCGAATTGTTTATCCAGTTGCATCTGTTGGTTTGAGGCAGTAGTTCGGCTCCCTGCATTTGTTTTTTCTTTCAGTTTGGTTTTTCAAAAGTTAAATATTGAAAGCATGATGTAGGCTTGGCTCATTGACATTCAAAGCTCCGGACAATGAGAAGTACCCATCAATGAACCTAGCGTATGCTGCCGGACGTGCTGGAGGCACTATGACTGGTGTTCTTAGCGCAGCTAATGAGAAAGCTGTAGAGATGTTCATTGACGAGAAGTATGTTTATTTCCTCGACACTTTCTTAACTCTTGCTATACCTGAAGGGCTTAAGGCTATAATTTATTTGGAGATTTCAGACTTGTTCAGTAATAACCCAGTGGTTGTGATTACAGGATAAGCTACCTTGATATCTTCAAAATCGTGGAGTTAACCTGTGATAAACATCGAAACGAGTTGGTCGTATCACCGAGCCTTGAAGAAATCGTGCATTATGACCTTTGGGCGCGGGATTATGCAGCCAGTTTGCAGCCTTCCTTCGGCCTGAACCCGCTTGCTGTCTAACCGCCGCCAGGAATTGATTTGTACTTTGTAGGGGGCTCAATTTTCATGCGCCTTTTTTTTTAATTGAATATTAGTCAACAAATAGAATCAAATCTTCTTCTTCCCCATCATTTTACAACTCAATTTTGGCTAGGGTGAAGATTAACATTTATGTATACAGTTTTTATTTTAGTAAGATTAATTCTTCAAATTATCTAAAGAATATGATACCTCTGTAAGATATTCCATAAAATAAATAAGTATTACATTAATATTTAATTAAGTTATTTTATGGAAATTAAGTTGGTCCATTGTATGGTGAAATTTACCTAGGATTCTATTTCCACTATTATCTCCCATAACTTACCATTCACAATTTAGGAAACTGTTTAGTTGACTCTTTGATGACAAGAGTCTATATAAGGGGAACATATTTATTCTGATTAAGGTTCACCAAGTCTACCTCATTAAGAAAATACACCATCTAAATTGTGAGGCTGAGGGTTTGGAAGCCAAGTCAGATTTGGGGAATAAGGAATTGGGTTATTTATTAAGACGGATCAAATATTTCAAGCAATGGCTGGAGGTAAGTAAATCGATCTCTTCTATCGCTTCCGCATTCAGTTTATACATGTTCATTATGAGATTAGAACATGTTATTTTAGACTGTAAAAACTTACAATTGGTATCAGAGCGAATAATCGCCTCTGCCTTGCTTAATTAAAATATTCATTGTCGCGTGAAATATTCCGTATTCTATGAATTTGCCTTGTTAGAATTTTTTAATTAATGCGACATGCGAGTATATAATATGTATATTCACTTGATTATTGGGTCCTAATTTGGGAGTGCATGAAGTAAACATTCAATTGATTGTCTTTGAATCCCTCGGCTAGTCGTCATTATCTTGCCATCAATACCTCGTGGTTTCACTTTGATTTCTTGTTATGCATATGTTAACTTTGGAGATGCACTTGTTGGTTGTAGTGCCCTTTTGTCCACAAGTCATGCATACTTTCCTGGTTTTATTTTTCCATGTGCTCCGTTTTTCCACGCTATGATTATTAGCTTTATTACTCCAATACTCCATATTGTTTGGTTACTGTCATATACGGAGTTATTAATTATGCGAGTTATTATGGAGTTAGGCTAATTGATCTTATATGAGTTTTTCTATATACATAGAGTTGAGTATATAGACTAAAAGGTTTAATGTCAAGTGATTCAAAATTTTATTAGTTAGAGAATAGCCACAACACTTCTAATTAATTGAAATTTTATTTTGGAATCACATGTGGAAACTAGACATTATTTGTGATTAGTCGTATGTAATATAATGAGACTTACCCACAGGAATCCTGTTGTATGTATTTGTATGACTAGTTAGGATGATATATCGAATCTTGTTTCTTAATCTACCCACAGGAGTTAAGAGATGTATATGGTTTGATAGTATTGTCATAAAGTTAAAATTTATATGTATCTAATTGAGTTGAACATTAGCCCACAGACAAGTTTTATGTCACTAGATTTCATATTTGAGCATGATTTACATTGGTAAAACATGATAAATTTTAAAGTCTCAATTTTTTGTAATAAGCATGTTATTTATTATATTTGCAGTAATTTTACCTGGGAGTTCTACTGATGTTAAATTTGACATTCCTGAATTAAATGGTGATAACTATAAGGTCTGGAAAGAGAGGATGCTACTGCAGTTGGGATGGTTAGATATTGATTATGCTATTCGGAAAGACGAACCACCTAAAGTAACTAAAGAAAGCACTAAAGAAGCAATTGACATTTATGAAAAGTGGGAGAAATCTAACCGTCTCTCTATTATGTTCATAAAGACCAGAATGTGTGCTAGTATTCGTGGTTCTGTCGATCAGCATACTAAAGTTAAAGATCTAATTAAGGTCATCGATGAGCAGTTTGCAACTTCTGATAAAGCTCTTGCTAGTACCTTAATAATGCAGTTTTCATCTTTGAAGTTCACCGAGACTAAAGGTGTGCGTGATTATATCATGCGCATGAGGGATATTGCAGCCCAACTTAAGACTTTGGAAGTTACCATGTCTGACTCTTTCCTTGTGCACTTCCTTTTATGCACTCTTCCTCCAAAATATGCTCCTTTTAAGATCTCTTACAACACACATAAGGATAAATGGTCAATCAATGAACTTATGGCCATGTGTGTTCAAGAGGAGGGCAGATTGTTAATGGAGGAAGGTGAAAAGGTGAACTTTAATGTTGCTTCTTCTTCAAAGAGGCAAAAGGCTCACACTAAAGATAAGGGAAAGGGAAAGATTTCAGCTGAGTCAGCCATTAAGAAGGAGTCTACGTGTTTTTGCTGTAAAAAGAAGGGACACGTGAAGATGGACTGGATTAAGTTTAAGGCTTGGCTAAAGAAGAAAGGTAATTTTCATGCGTTTGTTTGTTATGAATCTAATATGGTTAATGTTAATCATAATACATGGTGGATTGATTCTGGAACTACAATCCATGTTTCGAATACCTTGGAGGGTATGACAAACCTAAGGAAACCAGATTAGTTCAAATGTGGAGGCCATTGGGACATGCAGCTTAATATTAAGTAGTGGTTTTATTTTGCATTTGAAAAAGACATTTTATGTTCCAAATTTCTCTAGAAATTTGATTTCAGTATCAAGACTTGTACCTTTGGGTTTTACCTTTAATTTTTCGGACTGGATTGGTATTCTCGAAATTCAAATTATTGGTAATGGTATTTTGTCTGATAATTTATATCGTCTTGAACTGCAAAATAATATCAGTCATAATTCTATGCATGTCAATGCTGGTTTAAAACGTTGTATTATGAATGGGAATTTCTCTATTTTGTGGCACCGGAGATTGAGACATATCTCCATTGAGAGGGTAAAAAGATTAGTAAAAGATGGAGTACTTGATACTTTAGACTTTACTGATTTTGATACTTATGTTAGTTGCATTAAGGGTAAGCAAACTAACATGTCTAAGAAAGGTGCAAAGAGAAGTTCTAGCCTATTAGAAATCATACACACGGATATTTGTTGTCCGGAAATGAACGCTAATGATCCAAAATATTTTATCACCTTTATTGATGATTACTCACGTTATATGTATCTTTACTTACTTCGTTCTAAGGATAAAGCTTTTGATGCCTTTAAATTGTTTAAGGCTGAAGTAGAGAACCTATGCGGTAAGCGCATTAAGATTGTGAGATCTGATAGAGGTGGTGAATACTATGGTAGATACACTGAGAGCGGACAAGCACATGGTCCATTTGCTAAATTTCTTCAAGAGCATGAGATTGTTGCGCAATACACTATGCCTGGTTCTCCAGATCAGAATGGTGTAGCAGAAAGAAGAAATAGGACATTAATTGAGATGGTGCGTTGTATGAGAAGTAATGTTAAACTTCCTTCATTTTTGTGGGTTGATGCTCTTAAAACGGCAGCGTATATATTAAATCGGGTTCCTTCCAAGACTGTCTCTAAGACACCTTTTGAGTTATTTAAAGGATGGAAACCGAGTTTGAGACATATACGCATTTGAGGATGCCCGTCGGAGGTGAGAGTGTATAATCCACAAGAAAAGAAACTTGATCCAAGGACTATTAGTGGGTATTTCATTGGATATGCCGAAAAGTCTAAGGGTTATAGATTCTATTGTCCATCTCATAGTACAAGGATTGTGGAATCAAGAAATGCTAAATTTCTTGAGAATGACTTGATCAGTGGGAGTGACCTAATTCAGGACTTTGTCCTGGAGAGGGATCATCATGAAGTTCCACCTTCTGATTCAAGTGACAGATTGGTTGTCATTCACACTCCTCAAGTTCAATCGAGTGTTACACAACCAGTGATAGAAATTCCACAAAATGTCGATCAAAATATGGTAGATCATAATGAGGAAGAGGTTCACCATGAGGATGAACAACTTCCATTAAGAAGATCTATTCGTGAAAGAAGATCAGCTATTCCTGATGACTATGAAGTATATCTACAAGAATTGGATTATAATATTGGAGCTGATAATGATCCTATGTCGTTTTCACAAGCCGTAAGTTCTACAGATTCTAACTTATGGATGAATGCCATGAAAGATGAGATGAATTTTATGACATATAATGGAGTTTGGGATCTCGTTGTATTGCCTGATGGTGTAAAATTCATTGGGTGCAAGTGGGTCTATAAGACTAAAAGAGATTCACATGGTAACATCGAGAGACATAAGGCAAGACTCGTTGCTAAAGGATTCACTCAAAGGGAAGGAATTGACTACACAGAGACTTTTTCTCCTGTATCAAAGAAAGATTCTTTTCGAATTATCATGGCTTTAGTAGCTCATTTTGATTACGAGTTACATCAGATGGATGTGAAAACAACATTTCTCAATGGTGATTTAGAGGAAGAGGTTTACATGAAACAGCCTGAAGGATTCTTCTCTAAAGATGGTGAGCATTTGGTTTGTAAGCTAAATAAGTCCATATATGGTTTAAAACAGGCTTCCCGCCAATGGTATAAAAAGTTTCATAAAGTTATTTCTTCATTCGGTTTCGAATAAAATATAATGGATCAATGTATATATCTTAAGGTCAGTGGGAGTAAAGTTTGTTTTCTAGTGTTGTATGTGGATGATATTTTGTTAGCAACCAATGATAAAGGGTTGCTGCATGAGGTGAAACAATTCCTTTCAAGTAATTTTGATATGAAGGATACGGGTGAGGCATCTTATGTCATTGCATTAAGATCCATAGAGATAGATCTCGAGGCATTTTGGGGTTGTCTCAAGAGGCCTATATCAATAAAGTACTTGAAAGATTCAGGATGAAATATTGTTCACCAAGTGTAGTACCAATTGTGAAAGGTGACCGGTTTTGCTTGAACCAGTGCCCTAGGAATGACATTGAAAAAGAACAAATGAAGAATATTCCATATGCTTCAGCTGTTGGTAGCATTATGTATGCTCAGGTCTGTACTAGACCCGACATTGCATATGCGGTTAGAGTGTTAGGAAGATATCAGAGTAACCCAGGACTTGATCACTGGAAGGCTGCAAAGAAAGTGTTGAGATACCTTCAAGGTACTAAGGATTACATGCTTATGTTTAGACGGACTGAGAATCTTGAAGTAGTAGGTTACTCCGACTCCGACTACGCTGGTTGCATAGATTCACGTAAATCCACATCAGGATATGTGTTTATGCTAGCTGATGGAGCTGTGTCATGGAGGAGTGTGAAGCAAACCTTGACGGCTACTTCTACTATGGAGGCTGAGTTCGTATCTTGTTTTGAGGCTACCTCACATGGTGTTTGGTTGAAAAGTTTCATATCTGGGCTTAGAGTTATTGACTCTATTTGTAGGCCGCTAAGAATGTATTGTGATAATTCAGCTGCTGTGTTTATGGCTAAGAATAATCAAAGTGGAAGTCGAAGTAAACACATCGACATAAAGTATCTAGCCATAAAGGAGCGTGTTCAGGAAAAGAAAGTGATCATTGAACACATTAGCACAGAGTTGATGATTGCAGATCCCTTGATAAAGACATGCCAATTAAGACTTTCAAGGATCGTGTAGTGAGAATGGGACTTGGTTCCATTATGTAGTACAATCATTAAGTTTTTTGTAAGAAACTTTTATTAAGTTGGATATTTTCTATTTTGGATTTATATGCGCATATTTATTAAAGTTATGTTGAGAAATATCATTGTGTTTGAACCTCGAGTAAACATGGGGTTTACTCATTAAGTTAAATGTGTGTGGTGTGAGTGACTTGATATATTGTGATACATGGAAGATTAATTCTTGCTCTAAGAGAATTCGTCGCCATGATCCATATGTTGTGTCTCTTGTTAAATGGATCAAGTGGGAGAATGTAAGATATTCCATAAAATAAATAAGTATTACATTAATATTTAATTAAGTTATTTTATGGAAATTAAGTTGGTCCATTGTATGGTGGAATTTACCTAGGATTCTATTTCCACTATTATCTCCCATAACTTACCATTCACAATTTAGGAAACTGTTTAGTTGACTTTTTTTTGGCGACAATGAAGGACTTTGTTACATTGTATGACATTGGTAAGCAAGTATACATGTCCGCCATTCATTCATTGCGGCTCTAACTCTCTTGTGACGGGTTTATCTGTCACAGGCGAATCCCAAATCACGGATCCGGATCCGGGCCGGGCTCGGGCACGCGCTCGCGTGTGCAAGCTGAATTAAGCACCTCGCAAAGCTTCCACAAAAGCCTCCCATGACCCACTAGTGATATGGTAAGGAGTGTGGTCATATATAAACACAACAAACACTCTTTTCCTCACCAATGTGGGACAATTGGAAAAATATACTTGGCATAAAAATCCCCTATTTCCAACCATCCCCCACTAGGGGCGCCAGAGACAAAGAAACAGAATTCCTGGCTAAAGGAAGGATTGGATACTTAGGTATCAATATCTTTCGATTTGAATTGACACTTTAGTGAAGTGAGGAAACAACTTACTTACAACGAGAGAATATCTTGCGATTTGAATTCCTAGCTGAGCTTCGGTCGATACCCCCCACAACACATATCATACCTTCAAAATTAAGATCGTCCCGGGATATCAGAGTGCAACGAGCTCTTTTTAGAGCTATGTGTTTACCTTGGTACTAATAGACGTGTTCACAAGACTTCTCATAGTCTTAGGATCATCACACCTATGTAGGTGGCTCAAGTGCTTCTCAATAGCACTTCTAGCATGAGCCATTAAGGACATATGTCCAACCTTGTGTCTGATTCATCAAGTGCGTCTCAAAAGCACCACCATTAATGGCTATGAATCAAATAACGTCATAGGAATGGAAACTTTAGGCCTAGCCACTCTTGACTTAAGGGCTTAAGCCCCATTCCCCTCGACGTTTCAACGACTAGTCTCCTAGTCAATCCCTTAGTAAAGGGATCAGCCAGATTGCTTTCGGACTTCACATAGTCCAAAGCGATTACTCCATTATCAAGGAGTTGTCTAACTGCAGCATGCCTGATACGAATGTGCCGTTTCTTCGCATTATAGACACTATTCTTAGCAGCACCAATAGCTGCTTGTGAGTCACAATGTAAGGAGACCGGTGTTTGCCAACCTCCCCACACTGGTACATCTGCTAACATGTTTTTCAACCAATCAACTTCTTGTCCTGCCAACTCAAGAGCTATGAACTCCGACTCCATGGTAGTGCGTGCAATACAAGTCTGTTTAGTAGACTTCCACGATATAGCACCTCTACCCATGGTAAAGACATAACCACTGGTAGAACAGATCTCATCGTTACCTGAAACCCAATTCGCATCACAATATCCTTCTAACACAGCAGGAAATTTACTATAATGCAAGCAAATGTCAACTGTTCCTTTTAGGTATTTTAGTAAACGACGAAGAGCATTCCAATGTTCACTACTAGGGTTATGTGTATAACGACTCAGTCTACTAACTGCATATGCAATATCTGGTCGAGTACAGTTCATAAGAAATATCACACTACCTAGGATTTTAGCATACTCTTCTTGGGATACACTCTTACCCAAGTTTTTGCATAAATGTATACTAGCATCGTAGGGTGTGCTAGCAGGCATATCATCAAAGCAGTTAAACTTTTTCAATACTTTTTCCACATAATGAGATTGACTTAAAGAAATTCCATTAGAGTTTCGAATAACCTTAACTCCTAGGATTACATCAGCTTCTCCTAAGTCCTTCATCTCAAATTGTGACGACAAAAATTTTTTGGTTTTAATTATTACCTCCAAATTATTGCCAAGAATTAACACGTCATCAACATAAAGGCATATAAGCACACAATTAGATTCTATTACCTTAGAATAAACACATGAATCAGAATTGTTAACCATATAGCCATTACTTACCAAAGTGTTGTTAAATTTCTCATACCACTGTTTAGGTGCTTGTTTTAGACCATATAGTGATTTATTCGGTTTACACACCTTATTCTCTTGACCCTTTACCACAAACCCTTCAGGTTGCGACATATAAATCTCTTCCCTTAGCTCACCATTCAAAAAAGCAGTTTTGACATCCATCTGATTTATAAAAAGGTTATGAATAGCAGCTAAGGCGAAAAGAGTTCTAATAGTCTAAATTTTGGTCACGGGTGAATAAGTATCAAAATAATCAATATCTTTCTTTTGTGTAAACCCTCTAACCACAAGTCTAGCTTTGAACCTTTCTATTGTACCGTCAGGTCTGAGTTTCTTTTTAAAGATCCATTTACTCGTAATGGGTTTACTCCCTTTAGGTAAATCAGTCAACTCCCAGGTCTGATTAGACACAATAGAATCAAGTTCACTTTTAATAGCATCTTTTCAAAAGTTAGCATCAATGGATTTCATTGCGTCACTATACGTTTTTGGGTCATCTTCTATTAAAAAAGCTGAAACAAATTCATCACTAGCACAAAGAGTGTATCCATGTTTAGACAACAAAGTTGAAACAAAATTAGCTCCAAAGTTCTTTGGACATCTAGGTCTCTCGTAGGGTGTCTTGTCAATTTTCTTATGAGGTACACGATTAAGAATGTGACAAGCAGCTCTTTTAAGGTTCTATTTTTACGTTCAGCTACACCGTTAGACTGAGGTAAGTAAGGTGGACTAGTCTCATGTATTCACGCGCGTGTGCGAGCTGAATTAAGCACCTCGCAAAGCTTCCACAAAAGCCTTCCATGACCCACTAGTGATATGGTAAGGAGTGTGGTCATATATAAACACAACAAACACTCTTTTCCTCACCAATGTGGGACAATTGGAAAAATATACTTGGCATAAAAAGCCCTTATTTCCAACACATCTCGTGTCTAACAACGATGCAATTATCGACTACAAAGATCAGTATTCGGGCCGGATCTTGCGGCCGAACCCATCTCTTCAATAAGACCATAGAAGATCAGTTTTCTAACACCTATTGTGGCCGAATTCTGTCTCTTCGAGAATGGAAATAAACCAATCACTTTAGGACAATACCTTTGAAAGAGGCGCCTTAACCAAGGAGTAAGGGCATCAAATTCTAGAGTGGCCTGGCTGTATTCCACAAGCCAAAGTCCTAATTATACACTCTATTCTCGTAACGTTTATAAACGGTTGTTCCTTTGTAATGAATACATAGATTGTTGATGGTGACCAGCACATCACCATCCATTCTAAATGTGTCAAACACTATTCCATCAGACGCGGGAAATGGTCCGGATGTGAACAAATGTTGCCATGATACTGGAGTTGCTGAACTACTACCATGAACTGCAGTCTGCAATCATCACTCAGAAGTCAAAGTGGCCACTCTTCCTTTCTCAAATCAGTACGTACCAAGAAGGACGAACGCAAGCCGTCTCCTTGATAGTGGAAATAAACTCTCCACACATTCAAAATAGTACGAACTACGGATCTCATAGTTTTGAATGTGGCAGTTGACGGATTATAGATGCACGCTAGTCTGTTCAGCAGCATACACAGAGTCGACTCCTATGGACAGTTAACTGGAAACCCACAGACACTTATATTATACATGGATGGATGATTGAAACCCCAAACTAGGATAGTCACAAATATAGAGAGAAGCAGCTGACGAAACAAACAAAACATCTTCATACTTATAAAGTCATACTAAAACATAGGCACTGGCATACGTGTTCATAAATAAGCGTACTCATAATCACGATAAGTTAAATAAAAGTGATATATTAGTACTAGATGAAAGGTCGATTAGGAATCATCGGAAATAGAACAGCTCCTGGCACTATTGCTGGCTCGTCTTCTTCATGAGGAATTGTCCACTCAATCTCAATCTCGGCTTTCTCTTGGTTGCTGGGATGAGGAAGAGGGGGATTACCACCCTTGATCACGGCAATAGCAAACCCGGTAAAATTTGCCTTCCATTCGCAGGAACGAGGTTTTACCGCATTGCCAGAACGCTCGTATTCTTCATCAGATGCACTCCTGTAGAGATGAGTCGAAAAGATGAGGGATAAAACGAGACAAGGAACAAAGTTAAGTGAACCCAGAGAAGGCACAATGTCAGTGGCAATGGCGTACGACTCTACCCATACCAGTAGCAGTAGCAATGGACTAGACATATGTTATTCACATAAACATAGCTGAATTTCAGGCATTATAGCATACAATAATCAAGTAATCAAATTATGCAGAACCAGGATATTTAGCTAAGGGAGACGAGCTAATAATGTACTCCCTCCGTCCCGGTCATTTGTTGTTGTTCCGGGTATAATTTCGGAGCAGTTTTGTGACCACGTAAGCTTGTAGAATGATGTCGTTGCTTGTCTCTTCCTTTCACTCTTTCCTGTTTAAGATGAACAAACTGATGGCTCGGCTTGGGGCCGAACGTACTCACTTCGACGCTCAAGTCAGTAAACTTAGAGAGATAAGTTGTGTGTTACTTGGCAAAGTATATTGTAGAGAGATAAGGGAGTTTATACCAGATTATTATGGTTTTCGGATATTGTGAGATGATCTTCTCAATGAGAGGTGATGAGTATTTATAGACTTTCACCTTTTGTCACGTAGTGGCCAAGTGGCCAAGTGGCAGAGCAGGTGGAAAGACTATCTTACCCTCGGCCGAGGGACCCATGGCGGCGGCGAGCTGGTTGACTCCATCCGAGGGAATTTGGATATGAGTACGCGGATATGCCTCTCGGCCGGCTAGTTGCCGAGACCCAAGTGACAGCCGACAATTGCTGCGTCGGGGGTTGTTCTTCCGTTGACTTCTTTGTCTTTTAGCTTTGACCTTGCTCAATATGTTGACTCGGTCAGCGGGTGCAGAATATGCCCCATCAATTTGCCCCCAGCGTAGTCTATGCCGTAGTATGGACCTTCGATGAGTGTTGAGCGTATTCTGCGCAAGTTGAACTTCTTCCTCCGGCTTCTTCTTCCTCGGCTTGGTTCTGTTCAGGCCGTACCATATCCCCCCTCCACATTGTTGTGTAATGGACATCCAATGTGGAAAAGAAAAAGGCGCTGGCCGAGACCAAGGTTGAGAGTGCCGTGTGCTTTTGATTGCCCCCGGCCGGTGCCGCCAAGCTTGGTTGATCAGCAGGCCGTTGGCTAGTAGATACCAAGGAGCGTGTCAAAGAAGATTGGTAACTGTTATGTCGATTGACATTCCGTGGCTGCATGCTTGACACGTGGCTTGGCATTGATTGGTGGACGTTTCATGGGCTTTGCTCTGATTGGTCCGCTTCATGGGCTTTGCTCTATAAATAGAGCAGTGTGCCCCTCTTTTTGACTTGCAAACTTCATTTCTTCAAAAAATTTTCTCTCTCTAGTTTTTTTTCGAAAAGTTTCTTTCTCTCTCTAATTTCCGAAGCGTTACTCGGCGTAACACTTTCTTCCAAGGTAAACAAACAAATTTTTCCAACTTTTATTTGTTAAGTAGTTATTGTCACCATGTCTTCTGCTGATGCTCAACCCAACCTGCGTAGGGGCGAACCGTCGCATCCTGATGAACAGGAGCCACTGGTTGTCACCCCGATAGGGTTTGGGGGTCCCAAGTCGCCTTCTCCTGAAATTGATCCGAAATTTTTGGAGGGTTTTGAGGATGATGATGATGAGGTGACCCAATCTGATTCGGAGAGGCCGCATCTCTTGTGGCACGGCGACGCCTGCTCGATCAATCCTGATCGCGTTTGGACGAACAAGTTCGCTAGTTGTTCCGGTCCTGAACTTTTTGAAGACCATTACTCCTTCGGCAGGGAGTATAGAATTATTGTTCCTAAGGGTGATCAGGCAGTCTGTTGCCCTCCTGAAGGCTATATCGGCGTGTACATCAGACACCTGGAGTATGGGCTCCGGTTTCCTCTTAATGTACAAGTTGCGGCCATAATTAAAGCTGTGAACATCGCCGTGGCACAACTGCATCCGTTGGCCATCAGGACGATTGTGGGCTTCGTATGGCTCTGCCTCTTTAAGGGGGAGGCCCCAACGGTTAACCTGTTCCGCCGGCTTCACCATCTTCGGCAGACTACCCTAGGTGGCACGGGGTGGTACAGCATTCAGACCGAGCCGGGTTATGTTACCGTTTCCAAGCTGACATCTTGCAAGGACTGGAAGAGGCGGTGGGTATACGTCGAGGTTAGGAGGACTATCCCTTGCCGGTCCTTCAGGAGCGCGTCAATTTGCGGTGCGAGAGTAAGGGGGAGCATGATAGATATGTCTCCCGTAATAAAATTAAGATGGACGCGATGAAGGTCTATCTTAAGGAGGACGAAATGCGGGCCATGGGGCTGTTTGAGGCTGAGAAGGATGGCACGCCGAAGGGATGGATGCCCCCGACGCAGATCGTTCTTCAGGACGAGCCGCTTTGCCACGTCGGCCTCATACCGGCCCTCGGCCAGGGTGAGTGGGGTCGGTATGAGGCCCACCTTTGCTTTTATGCTTCTGTATTCGAGCTTTGGTTTATTTATTTTGCTTAACTCCTGCTTTGTTTCTTTTGCAGATCGATTTGGCCGGGATCTGTCTGTCTCCATCCTTAACAAGTTGGGACTTGATCAGGACGGGAGAGTTGTTCAGCTGCATCCTAAGGCCGCGCCACGTGATCGCAGACCGGCCCCTCACGAACTCATGGAGCAGGCGATGAAGGCAATGGATGTGGCGGCAACTCAAGCGGAGATTGGCGGTAACGTGCCGTGCCGGAGACCAAAGACAACGTCTACGGCGGCTACGGTGTCAACTCTAGCTCAATCTTCAATCCCCGTAGTCCAAAGGGAGCAGGTGGTCGTCGATGTTGAAGAGGAGGTCACCGTTGTGGAGGGTCCTCCTCCTTCAAAGAAGAGGAAAGAAACAATGCTGCTCACGCATTTATTTACGAGGCGGGGAAAAGAAGGACTCGGCAGGCCCTCTATCCAAGAAGGTCAAGAGGCGTACGGATCTAACCCATGGCTCGGATTTAACGGGTTCTTTAGGCATTCCTGATGACAGGCTTTCTGATATGTCAATGAATGTTGACATGGATGCTTTGTCTGGGTTTTTTATAGATCAACCGTCGCCGGCTATCGTTCTTACTGATCGGCAATTGGAGAAGCGGCCTGTGCAGGCGGGTGATAAGAATGTCACCGCCGACTCCTCATCCCAGAAGGTTTCCTGTGTTCAGCTGAGGGAGGACGGCGTAAAGTTGGCCAAAAGGCTAATGAAGTGGGCTGAAGCCGCCGGCAATCAGCTTATTGAGCAAGAAAAGGTCATGGCTCAATCTGCCCCTGCGCTTGAACGACTTAGGCTTGAGCTTGCCGCTGCTAAGAAGGAGGCCGCAAAGACGAAGAAGGACTTCCAGGCCGCCATGAAGGACTTCCTTGCTGAGCGAAAGCTTAAGGAGGAAGCTGGGAAGCTGGTCCTGGCTGAGAGGGCCAAGGTTGAGGCTGCGTTGGCTGACGCCGCTAAGCTGCGGGAGGAGAAGGACAAGCTCGATGGCGGCTATAAGATCATGGTTGAGTAGAGGGGAAGATGGAAGGACCTGCATGGCGCCGAGGCGAAGGAGCATAAGAGCACAAAGGCTATCCTTGCTCAGAGGGAGAAGGATATTGTGATGCTTAAAACTGTCATCATCCCTGAGATGTGTGCCCGGTACTGGGACCAAGCTGAAGATGTTACCAGGGATGCAATCAAAGAGCTCCTTCCTGAAGGTAACTTCCCGTGGAAAGATTTTGACCGGCTTCTTGATGAGAAGGCGGCTGCTGCGGAGGCCAAGGCTGCGGATGAGGCGAAGGCGGCGAAGGCGCTCAGAGGCGAGGCCAAGGCGGCCGGGATGCTAAGGTGAAGGAGGCCATGGAGGAGGCCGAGAGGGCAAGCGCAGTGAAGCCGCCAAGTCGGGGCATTTTTGGGCCGCCCACCGTTGGTGATGCTGCTACTGCTGCCGGTGGCGAGCAAAAACAGGCATAGGGAGACGGGCGGTCGTCACCAGATTCACCCGGCATTTCGGACAGCTTCAGCTGTTCGGGGGCCAACTTTTGAGCCTTTCCTCCCTGCCATCCTTTTGGCGCTTCAAGTCTTATGTTGTAATCTTTTGTTGTACCTTTTGTTTTTTGTTAAACTTTGGTAGGTTGTGTTTAGGCTATCCCTATGAGGACGGCCGTCGACTTTGTTTTGCCTCACCTGTAAACATTTTTCAATAAAGTTTGTTTATTTTGCCTCCATTCAAATGTCTTCTTACGTTTCAACATATTGAGCGCTTTTTCGTTTTTACTTTCGGCTTGGCCGAGGCAGTTAGAAGGCGCATCTCAATTGTACTTAAACGTTTTTCAACATGTTGGCATGTCGGTCGCTTCCTCCTCCACTCCCGGTCTTAGCCGAGGCGGCCAGATTTGCGCTTCCTAACCGATGTTGTGAACATGTTAGCGTATCGGTCGTTGTGTCCCCGTCGCTCCCGGCTTTGGCCGAGGTAATCGAGGTTACGGCTCGACAGCGTTCGTATCTGTAGACATATTGATCGCTTCCTCTGCCAGGCCCTCGGTTGGCCGAGGCGACTAGATTTGCGTCTGTTGTACTTATACGTTCCTATTAGCGTATCGGTCGTTGTGTCCCCGTCACTCCCGGCTTTGGCCGAGGCAATCGAGGTTACGGCTCGACAGCGTTCGTATCTGTAGACATATTGATCGCTTCCTCTGCCAGGCCCTCGGTTGGCCGAGGCGACTAGATTTGCGTCTCAACTGTACTTATACGTTCCTATTAGCGTATCGGTCGTTGTGTCCCCGTCACTCCCGGCTTTGGCCGAGGCAATCGAGGTTACGGCTCGACAGCGTTCGTATCTGTAGACATATTGATCGCTTCCTCTGCCAGGCATTCGGTTGGTCGAGGCGACTAGATTTGCGTCTCAACTGTACTTATACGTTCCTAAGCATGTTGGTCGCTTTCGCGAGTATCAACTGCATTTGGCGTGACTGCCCGGCTTTGGCCGTGGCGTCTACTTTGGCATGACTATGGAGGGGACAAGCATTTCGATGGAAAACTTGGATCATTCTTCATAAAATATAATCACGTGTTGGGGTGCCCACAACGGTCTCGGACACCTCCGCCGCTATACGAAATATTTCCTTTGTCTGTTCTAATGGCTCATTAGAGGAACACCCTCCATGTCCGTCAGCCGATATTCATCGGTTCGCCCTCCTGCTGCGAGGATGGGCTTTTCCCTTTGTATGATTTCTTCGCCACCTTGAGGGATTGCATGTTGCACCCTCTGGCAGATACTTGGATATTGACTATTTCATCATTTTCGTCCTTTGAGACGAGCTTTTGTGCTTCCCCCCGGTCCGAGACGTACATCAATGTCAGGGCCCGGATGGACATCACAACATCGGCCTCGCTCAAAGTGATCCGGCCTATCAGAACATTGTAGGCGGACGAACCATCAATAACCACGAACTCAGATAAAACATTTTTAGCCGCATCGGCTTGGCCGAACATCACCGGCAGTCTGATTGAACCCAGGGGTACCAGGCCGGCCCCAGAGAAGTTGTATAGCGGGTTAGTGCAGGGGCTTAGGTCTCCAATCTTCAGATCGAGATTAAGAAAACACTCCCTGAACATGATGTTCGTGTAGGCGCCTGTGTCAATCAGGCACCTTTTCACCAAGTGGTTGTCTATGTCCAGGTGGATGACAAGCGGGTCGCTGTGCGGGGCTACGACTCCTTCGTAGTCCTTCTTTCCAATGGTTATATCGGGGACGGTGAAAGCGGGGATCGCTGTGGTGGGCACAAAGTTGATGGCTTGGTAAAGCTCATTTAGGTGTCGTTTGTGCCCATTAGCTGACTCACCGTTCTCTTTTCCTCCGATGATAACCTGGATCACTCCCATCCGCTGGAATACTGATTTTCTATTCGCCCCGTCGGAGCTTGTTTCCGGGCCTCCAGCTACATACTTGCTGAGGGGCCCCTTTCGAATTAGCTCCTCGATGGCGTTCCTCAGATGCCGACAGTTGTCGGTCTTATGGCCGGTTTGGCCGCGGTATTCGCAAAACTGGCTAAGGTCACCATCCCCCCTCGCCTTGGGGGGTCTTGCCCATTTCTGCCCTTCATTCTTGCTTAGGGCAAAGACCTCGGCCGGTGATTTGACCAGGGGGGTGATACCGCTGTACCGCTTCGGGATGTATGGTCCCGAACTCCCCCCGGCGCCCGCCGAGTGCTGTTTCCTATTGAATCTCTCGGTCCGTGACCTATTCCCGTCACGGCGTCCTTCATCTACATTGTCCCGGCGGCTCCTCCTTTCTGGGTGCCCAGCTTCACTGTGGCCTACCTAGGTCTTGTGATAGTCCTCCACCTTTATGGCTCGGTCGGCCATCTTTCTGGCGGAGTCTAAGTTGAGGTCTTCGCACTTGATGAGCTCGTTTTTGAAATCGCCTTTCGGGAGGCCTTTCATCAGCGCGAAGGCCGCCAGTTCGGTGTTCAGCTCACGGATTTGCTGAACCTTAGCGTCGAATCTCTTGACGTAGCTCCGGAGGGACTCGTCCTCCTCCTGTCGGATAGTCAGGAGATCTGATGTCTCCACGGCCCTTCGCTTGTTGCAAGCGTACTGGGCTATGAAATTGTCTCTTAGGTCGGCATAACAGTATACCGAGCCATTGGGTAGCCCCTTGTACCAACTCTGAGCCATGCCATGGAGGGTCGTTGGGAAGACTCGGCACCACACCTCATCGGGTTGCTCCCACACCGACATGTACGACTCGAAAGCCTCGGCATGGTCGGTTGAGTCGCTATCCCCTTTGTATGATATGGGCGGCATCTTCAGCTTAGTTGGTACAGGGACTTCGAGGACATAGGCACTGAGGGGCTGTCTGACCACGTGTCGAATGACACGCGGCGATCGGCTCCTCGCAACCTTAGTCCGGCTTCTCTCCCTCCGGTGGGAAGGGCTTCTTGTTGTCCGACTTTGGTGAGTCGGACTTCTTTCTTCATTTCTTCGGGGGTGGCCTCGTTGTTGCCGCGGCGACGCTGTCTTCCCGCGAGTGGGGGAAGGACTTTGGTCTGCCACTGGCACCACGGGCTCCGCCGGCGTCCTTGCATGCCCAGCTCCTTGTAGCGCTCCGGACAAGTTGTTCGGGTTCACTTTATGGGCCCTGGTCACCTTTGGGTGCGCTGCCGTCACCGCCGTCGTGACAGGGGTGATCGGCGTACTACCCATTAGGTCCAGGAATAGCTTCAATTTGGCTGCATCAACCACATGTCCCATGACAGTGACTTGGTCGGTGGGCAGCGGTGTTTCTGGCTCTTTCGGCATCCCGTACTTCACCGGCTCAGTGACTCGGCCGGTGGGGGACTGCCCGATCTCAGAATTAGGGAACGTGTCATCCTGGTAGAATTCAGTTTCTACACTCACAATTTCTTGTTGTTTTGACATCCTCTTAGCTCTTTTGAATGGTTTTTTTTTTGTGTAAGGTAGGTGACTAGCTTTTAGTAAGTGTTCCCACAGACGGCGCCAATTGTTCCGGGTGTAATTTCGGAGCAGTTTTGTGACCACGTAAGCTTGTAGAATGATGTCGTTGCTTGTCTCTTCCTTTCACTCTTTCCTGTTTAAGATGAACAAACTGAGGGCTCGGCTTGGGGCCGAACGTACTCACTCCAACGCTCAAGTCAGTAAACTTAGAGAGATAAGTTGTGTGTTACTTGGCAAAGTATATTGTAGAGAGATAAGGGAGTTTATACCAGATTATTATGGTTTTCGGATATTGTGAGATGATCTTCTCAATGAGAGGTGATGAGTATTTATAGACTTTCACCTTTTGTCACGTAGTGGCCAAGTGGCAGAGCAGGTGGAAAGACTATCTTACCCTCGGCCGAGGGACCCATGGCAGGCCGGCATGCCTGGTTGACTCCATGCCGAGGGGACTGGATATGAGTACGCGGATATGCCTCTCGGCCGGCTAGTTGCCGAGCCGAGACCCAAGTGACAAGCCGACAGGCTGCGTCGGTTAGGCTGTTCTTCTGTTGACTTGCTGTCTTTTAGCTTTGGCCTTGCTCAATATGTTGACTCGGTCAGCGGGTGCAGAATATGCCCCATCAGTTGTCCTTTGGTTTTGGCACAGAGACCAAGGAAAGGGGAGGGAGGTCAATTACTAAATGACAAGTGGAATAAATTGAGTGTTAATGATCAAATTACTCATCAAATTCATTCTTAAAATAGAAAGGACAACAATTGAATAAGGTAAATCAGTACAAAAATTGAAAATTTAATAAAAGGTTCAAACTTCAAAGAAATCAGGGCTAACCCCCTAATTCCGCCACTGATTCGACACTGCAATCCTTACAACAGATACAATTGACAGACAACAAATAAAATATTAGTATTTACCTTAAGGCCTCCAAACCACCCACAGAGCTAAGCTGCAAAAAAAACAAGGAGAAGATGTTAAGAAACAAAATAGCAGTAATACTCCCTCTATTCAACTCCACTTTACATGTTTGTTTTATCACGTTTGTCAACGCGACTTTTACGCGGTAAATATCTTTAGCTACGTATTTGCAAAAATTATAAAAGTTAGATATTTTTAATGTACTCTTAAAGACGAATCAAATAAGATCTCACATGAATATATTTTAACTTATGTATCGAGAGAAAATTGAAGTTGAATCTCCGCTTATGAATAGTGTGCAAAAGAGAAACATGCAAAGTGGACTTGAATGGAGGGAGTATAAGGTAGGTAAGTTTGGATCTATTCAATTAGAATAGTAAATACCAATAATAAGGATATTTGGATTGACCAAATACTCAATAAATAACAAAGTATCCTCTCCTTATATAAAAGTAAGCAAGTCAAGTTACTATTCCTTATGAATAGTAGGATGAATAGTTGAAATTTATTCATTGTTTATTCATTGTCGGGCGGGTTGAGGTGTGATGTTGCATGCGGGTGGGTCGAATAGTAGGATGAATGTGTCACATGTAAACCTGTGTTGATATGTTCCTTACAATGCAAGGCCTTGTCTTTGGGCCTACCTTTTTGGGGGTGTTGTTTGGGTTAAACTTTTGTAGCTTGTGATGGTTATTTCTTCAGTTATTTTACGAACAAATTTGCATTGTCGTCTTCAGTTTACCAAATCTGTTATCGCAGTGCGCCGTGCAACAAACTGTTTGTCATGGCTGTTGATCCAGGGAGGGCTTGATCGCAAATACCTCTTCGCTTAGATATAGTTATTAGCATAATATGACCATAGCTTTGTACACCAAAATTAGTATCGTAGATAAAACAAAGGGCTTTTGAGCGGGTTACTATTCGCTTAACATGAGTTAATATGTCTTACCCACCTTAGTTATACTTAATATGTCCTGCCCACCTTACTTATGTAACGCTAATTTGTTGATCGTTTTGCTCGTGCAGCTAATTACAGTTTGGGGAAAACTACCTCTTCGCTTAGATGTAGTTAGTTGCGTAATATAATCAGAGCTTTCTAGCCCACGATTACCATAGTTAATCAAACGATGAAACTGTGGGTGGATGATTGTTGGATTAAGGTGACTAATTGAAACTTACACACATTAGTTATCTCGCGCTAATTTCTTGAGAGGTATTTGTGTGCAACTAATTACATTTGCTTATTAAATTGTGCGTGCCTGATAACGCTGGTTAAATTGTATGTCGGTTGGCTTGGGTCAAGATTAACAATAACGATGTTAAATATTATTGAGACTAATGTCTGATAACGATGTTAAAGATAGGTAGATTTACGATGGTTTGAAGGACGGTTATTATTTATGATGCGCCTGTTTAGCTCTAATTCTAACAAATGATTTAAGCTCATTTGAATGGGCCAGTGTGTGGCATAGTTGGGGTTGCTTACAAGTGTGTCTGCTAAGTAAGGGGAGTAGGGTGTTGTCAGTACAGTGTACCCGATTAAACAGTGTAAGGGAAGGGTTTTTGATGTCTTTACACTTAACTAAGTTGCTAATGTGGGGTACTTTTCTGTCTTTAGAGTTAACGAAGGTACTAAGGTGGGGTACATTGAGGACAGGGTAAGGGGTTGTGTAGTGGTTGCTTATTATATTATGCTGCATAGATGATGTAATCTTTATTATTATAGATTATTTGAGGTGAGGTGACCTTTGTGTGTTAGGGTAATGTTTGCTTAAACAAGTGGGTTTACAGAGTAAGGGAGAGGGGTGGGGGGTTATGGTGTAATGATTTCACGGTACGTACTGTAAACAGTTTGATTAGAGAACTCCTTCTTTGTTTGGTCATATAAAAATGTGTTGTTTTGGGCAAAAATATTACAGAGTTGCGGGGTAATTTAGAGGTTTGGTTTTCTTGTATTTAGTTTAAGAAAAATAATGCATTTCATCAGTAGAATTAGCTTTATCGATAATTCTGTCACTGTGCTAATTTCTGTGAAGTTGCCTGCAGGAAAATAAATCCAGCAATTCATCAAGGAGCGTTGTTTAAAGGTAACGAAAACAAACTGCAATAAGTGTGTTTAAAGTTAAAGATTAGTCATTTAGTTGTTATGTGTCGTTATGTCTTGGTAGTTTCTTTGGGGAATTTGGCTGGTTGTATTGCTTTTCTAAATAAAACGTGTGCTATGGGTGTCCAATTAGATTAGTTGTCCAATCGGTTACTTGGTAATTTAGGTGTTTGTAGCGTTTATTTTGTTGCTGCGTTAAGCCGTAAGTTCCTTTAATAGAACTCGATAGAGTATTATGTGTGGAGTCATTATGAGTGCGAATTTTAAAAATGCATTTACAGGTTTTGTTTCAAATGGCTGAGAAAAAGAAGGAATTTAGGGTTTCGTTCAGGGGTCTATTAGCTGAGATTACAAAAGCGTTGGGCTGGCCACAGGAAATGTATAGCCATGCAAACTTAAACCTTAATCAATCAAACTTGGTTCTACACAGAGGTCCTGGTCCGGCAGCTTGTTTATTCAAAGGTGAAAAGAAGGAACTTATGTGGGAATCTGAAGAACACGCTGCTGAACAGGCTCTCGACTACCTTGTTAAGAAAAAACAGGTTATCGTGGAGGATTTCAACATGGGAGGTCGGGAAAAATACAAGGCTGTCTGTAATTTCTATCAACAGAAACGGGATGCGCTGAGGTCTGCTGAATGGGTGGCAGGTTCTGGTAGGGTCATGTATCGTAGACAGAAAAAATAGTTGTGTCGGCATTCCTGCCTGTTAGAGTCACTGCTGACCTTTGGGACATTTGGCTGCAGATAGTTGTTTCATATAACGTCATTGTGGATGAAATGGACTTCATTACACAGCCAGATGGTAGGTATGTTTGCTGTTTCACAGTTGTCTGGGCGAAACAACCTTCTAGGGAGAGATACTTCATTAGTGACAGCAAGGAAACTATCGTCAAGGCCATGCAGAGCTTAGCCAAGAAAGCAATAGCTTATTTTCAAACCATTTATGGTTTCACTGTGAAGGATGCAAACTTCAACAGAATGCTGTATACCCAAATTCAGTGTGGGTTTTAGCGAGGGAGGTACAGATCTGTGAAGGCCAAACAGATTTGCGTCGCCTCCGACTTGGAGTCTGTCCCTATGTTTATTACAGAAGGGGCAAGCACACCTGAAGGCGACGGCTATGGTATACGCTCTGGTTTAACAATTCCATCGCCTCCTAAAAAACCGAAGGTCATTTGCAGGAACAACATTTCATGCGCTTGCCTAAATGCTGGAGACAGAGCGTCTAACATTGTAGCGCCAACACTGGTTGATGCAGGGGAGGAAGGCAGCTCCCCTTACTAAACCGATTTCAGGGTTTCCTTTTGTATTGGAGTTGTAGTGAATGTAGTGGTGTGTTTGGGCGATGTGTTTAAATAATTAGTGGCCTATTATGTGCTTAGCCAACATTCTGTACGCAACATTGGCAATATGTTTTCAAATGTGGCTGTCATGGTTGGCAATATTTTGTACTACAACTCAAATACATTCAATGGTTGTTTAACTTTCGAGCATGTCGAGCATTAACTTTCCAAAATCTGTTAGATAGTAGGTGATAGTGGCCTACACTGTTTGTTTAAACTTAGGAAGTAAATTGTCGGGTTTAGGTGTTCTGCAGCTTAACTGAATTGCAGAGTAATTATGCCTGATGGTACTATTAAAAGAAACAGTTGCAGCTATACACTTTTACTAGGCTATTCAATAAAACAATGACAAAGGATTGACAAGACAATTAATAAAAAGAAGAAAGGTAACCAATCATAAGAACACTAGGTATATATTTGAGAAATCTGTTGAAAAAAAAATAGCGCTGGCAAATCGGTCGGTACAAAATAAAATGTGCTTTAGCGGACGTCGGACTTGGATTCCAGAAAAGTAAGTGTTGTGTGTTCCACATATGTGTAGAAGAATACTACAGTCAAAATGATTCACTGTTTTGCATTGGTGTACAGGGCGAAGGGACTGACAAACTTAATATTAGATTTGGTGGGTGCACGATTACGCCTCTGCAGATGGAAGGCCAAGCAGGCAAAGGTAAGCTGTGGGTTACCCGAACCACGCAAAATTGAAATAAACTACGCAATATGAAAAGGCATGGCACATCTAAAGTACGAGCCTTACTACTTCAATGTGTAACTGAATAATCCTTGCTTTAGTGGATATTATTTTCCTGCTTTTGGCGATACTACCTTTAACAGATTGTTTTGCAATGTTATCAGAACATGTAAATCTCAAATGGCATATAAAAAAATACAGATGATTTTAGGGTGCATAAGCTTAGTAAATTGTTTGCTATGGTTTATTATTAATAGTAGTGCGTGGTTAACGTTACAGAAAAAGACGTACCTAATCCTCTTCATCAGACATTAAAAAGAAGACGTGCGACGGGGAAACGCACCAGAACAAATGTTCAGGTTACTGTTGCAGACACGCAGGCTCAACAAACTCAGGAAACTGTGGCGGAGCACACATCAAATGCTGCATCAAGTAACAGACGACAAACACGACGTAAAAAAGGTCAGGTTAATGCAAGTGTTTCTAAAATATATTACTGAATAATAAATAAACTAGTATAGATCCCGCGCATGCATGCGCGGTATATATAGAGTCGTTACTTTTTAATATATTATTTATAGCTTTCTAATGGAGACGTCAATAATTTTTCATATTTCACCCATTTTGTTATAATATTAGCAAAAAAATATTGAACTTGATGGAATACTAATAAAGAGAACTAACTGAAGTCATGAAATGGGTATTCAAATGAAAATATAATTTTTAATAAAAAACTAACGATTTTAATTTATAAATTTTCTTAAATAACTTTGATGAATTTTTTTCATAAAACTAATAATATCACTTTATAATTTTTTATTCAAATTAAGTACGTGTAAAGCATTCTCTCTATATATAATAATAGCACTAATTAAAGATTTACGAATTTATAATTTTTATATTTATACCATTTTGTTTTATTTTAATTTTAGAGTTTATAAAAGATTATTATAATGATTAAAAGATTATTTAATGAAAAGGTGATAATATTTAATAAAATAAATATTTGTTTCCTTATTTAAGAGGAGATTGCATTTGTGTAAAAAATAAGAAAATAGTTATTTATGGCATAGAATAATTAGGATATAAATATTGTGAAATAAAGTAGCTGGTATATTGGGTATTTATATATATAGCAAGTAAATTTATTTTAGTATGTGAAATACTTGGGCGGGAAAACTGAGCGGGAATATTCGGAGGAATGTTATTCTTTTAGTCTATAGGGGATGCAATAGGGAAAAAGGAACACGCATTGGGTTGGGCAAAAATAAGACGGGTATAGGGTTTTTGACACAGTTTTACTATATTCATGTTTAAGATTTCGATTGAGAGGAAGGTTTGAGAGTGAAATGTTGTATATTTTCTCATTTATTGGATACCGAGTTTATACAAGGTTTTTGACAGTTTTACTATATTCATGTTAAAGATTACGATTTAGAGGAACGTTTGACAGTGAAATGTTGTAAATGTTCTCATTTATTGGATACCGAGTTTACTATCGTAAAAAAGGACTTTGAGAAGGGTGGTAGAGTGGATCCCAGATATGAGATTTTCACCTTGACTTTATGTTTACAACACTCGCCTTGAAAATTTCACCTTATAATTATTTGGATTTTATTATATGCTATGAAGGGTACTATGTCATTAAAAACCTTGTCAGTAAAATCCCAATGGGATAAAACCTTGTCAGTATTCCCTCTGAATTCAACAAAAATATTGAGTTCTTTGAATTGCTTTGATTATAGAGATTTTGTAATACCCGGCATTTGGGGAACCCGTACTTAAAACCTTGGGACGCGTGAGAGGAAGGAAAAGATGGCCTTACACTTGACCTGAGCCTAGACCGTGTGGTGTTGCAGCGGATCGAGTGGGTTTACTCGGTCGAGTAAAAAGGTACACTCGACCGAGTGGAGTGCTACTCGGCCGAGTGAGTTCACTTGACCGAGTGGACTTGGCACTCGGTCGAGTGCCGCTATTTTCAGAATACGGGTTTTACCCCCTGTCAGGAGGAGAGAAGGGGGATTGAATTGAAAATTGGATTACGTTAATTTTTTTTTTGTAAAAGTATTTGAAAAAGGACTAAAATATCCTTGGATGTACAATAGCATTGTACATCCAGTTGTATAGTCTTAGAACTGCTAAACTTTGTGTGTATCACTGTTTTATAAAACTACTTCAGGTTTTGTGATATTTATTTTTTGTTTAGATGACGACAAAACCTAAATAATCTCCAAAAAATTATTCTTTGGAAGACTTGAATCTTAGACCCTTAAGTTTATGACGGATACCCTAATTTTGCAGCAGTATATCACTGTTTTATACAAAGAGTGCAGGTTGGAATGTGCATTACTATGCTAACCTTCGTGTTATTGAAGGAGTATGCTGACTGTCCTTCGGTCAGCAGCTGCATGTAAATCGTTATTTGCTTGGTTTGTAATGGTGTGTATATGCTGAGTATGGTTCCTCATGACTCATAAGGAATACTATGACTTGGCCAATAGAGCTTCATCAGCGATAGCGGTCCTTAGGTGATGGAAGAAGCTTCCGGACTTCCAGGTTCAAGTATTCTTGCAAATGTGATTGTCATTTGCTTTTTGTTTGTTGCATAATGAAATCTGACAGTTTTTTAAATGAACTAAAAAATGGCATAATGAAATCTGTATAGATGATGACTTGTAGTATTTGGTAGTTTAATATTTGAAAATTACATTTTATACCGTCCATAAGATTGATTCTATCCTAAAGAATAATCACACTTGTCTTACTTGTCTTTTCAGATGAACAAACCAACCAATATTTGATTCAGATTCAGATCTTGAAAGTAAACTTAAACATGTCGAAATTCAAGCATTGTTCAACGAAGTAAGTAAACCGCTTTGCCAATTTTTTGTAGTATGTTGTTTGGCTCTTTCTTTTGCTTTTTGTTAATGGCTGAGCTGTTAAGTTTGGTTAGTTATATTCTATGAGGTTTTGTTCAGTGAGTCATACAAGTATATTTGGGACATATATACTGTAAGTGTACATATTGAGGTTAAGTGTATAACTATGAATATGTATTGTGTATATTTATCTTTTATGACTACATCTCCTCTTGAACTATTAGTATGTTGACTGTCCTTTTATGTGTGTGACTTGTGGATTAGTACTCTTTCATCATAGGAAAGTAAGATTGGATACTTTGATGAGTTTGATTATATATTCAGTTGATATATATGGTGCTTCAAATGTAAGACAGTCGAATAACAAATTAGTTTAATTCATTTCAGATCAGTAGCTTCATGTACATCTTTTATTGTGTTTGGTTTGTAATGGTTTGTATATGTTGAGTATGACTAAGAATAGAACTATTACCTCGAACAGAAGCTAAGCTAATACTATTATTTAACCTGTCAGCATTCCATCCTGAGTATGGTTCCTCATGAGGAATGCCATGATTTGGCCAATAGAGTTTCATCTGCCATAGTGGTCCTTGATAGATGAATCATCTCAACCAAAACCTTAAGGTGATGGTTGAGGCCCAACTATTATAAATATTCCTATTACGCTCCCTCACTCCAATGCCCATTGGGCTTGAAGAGTGGTTGGTTGTGCACCGGCTCCCTCGTACCGTGTGCTGGAATTCCACTTCGAGTTTTTGAGGAGTTTTGAGGTTGTCCTGGCTCTGATACCATGATAGATGAACCAACTCAACCAAAACCTTAAGGTGTTGGTTAAGGCCCAACTATTATAAATATTCCTATTATATGAGAATAGGGTTTATGTGGGAATGAAATTGTATATTAACATTATGAAAGGGAATACATATATAGGAGTACAAGATAGAGTAAAGAGGGTAATTACAAATATAGTTTCCTATTTTTACAATATTCACACAATCAAATAACTCTAATTGATATGTAGATAATATCTTTTTTATTTTGAGATGATTTGGTTAATACGCCCCCGCAAGATGGACGTCCGATGAGTAAGGCCAATCTTGTTTCGTAACTCGAGGTATTGAGTCTTGTGCAGTGGTTTAGTTAGGATGTCAGCTAGTTGATCTTTGCTTGCGACGTGTTGGATGTGAACTTGTCCATGTAGCAATTGTTGTTTCACGAAGTGAAATGAGAGAGCCATGTGCTTCATGCGGGAGTGAAAGATTGGGTTCTTGGCGTAAAGGGTTGTAGAGATGTTGTCACAGAAAATAGCTGGAGGTTTGGTGACCATAATGTGAACCTCGATGAGAAGATTGCGGAGCCAGAGAGTTTCAGTCGTGACAGATGCGATAGCACGAAATTCAGCTTCAGTGGTTGAGAGAGCGAGTCCACGTTGCTTCTTAGAGGACCATGAAATGGGATTGCGGTCGAGGTAGATATTATAGCCCGTGGTAGATACGTAAGAGTCTTTGTCTCCTGCGTGGTCTGCATCACAAAGGGTATGAAGACAGGATGGTGAATCACGATATAACTGTAAACCAATGGTTTGAGTCCCTTGTACATAGCGAAGGAGACGTTTTAAGGCAGTCCAATGAGTATTGGTAGGATGGTGTAGGAATTGGGCTAGACGGTTTATGGCAAAGGCAATATCGGGCCTAGTTAGGGAGAGGTATTGGAGGCTTCCAACAATAGCACAGTAATCAGAATGATCATGAATAGGTAGATAGTCTTCACGAGTGAGGGGTGGAGATGTAGCCATGGGAGTAGTGTTTGGTTTAGCATCAATCATTTTATATTTTGTGAGAAGGTCGTGGATATATTTGGATTGGTTTAGATGCAAACCAAGCGAATTTGGTGTGACTTCTATTCCTAGAAAATATGATAATTGTCCGAGGTCTTTTAACGAAAAACGTTGTGACATTTTATCGATAAAATGTTGTAGTTGCAAGGGGTGTGGTCCAGTGACGATGATGTCGTCAACATAGATTAGCATATATATATATACAAGTGGTTTTAGTATGTAAGATAAATAACGATGAATCAGAAACAGACTGTTTGAAACCGTAGGTAACGAGATAGGAGGTCGATTCGGTGTACCAAGCTCGACGAGCTTGTTTTAAGCCATATATTGCTTTGTTTAGTTGACAAACATAATCAGATTTTGTTTGATCAACAAAGCCAGGTGGTTGTATCATAAAACATTGTCGGTTAATTTTCCTTGAAGAAATGCATTGTTGACGTCTAATTGTCTTAATGACCATGACTTCGTGACGGCCAAAGATAAGATAAGACGAACGGTGGTTGGCTTGACTACGGGACTAAATGTTTCAGTGTAGTCAATTCCGGGTCTTTAATGGAATCCTTTTGCAACAAGGCGTGCCTTATGTTGCTTAAGAGTACCATCTGGATTATATTTGTTTCGAAAAACCCACTTGCATCCGATAATGTTTTGGGATAACGAGCGTGGGACAAGAGACCATGTTTGATTCCGTTCAAGGGCTTGAAATTCTTCTTTCATAGCATGTCACCATTGCGGAAGTATAAGAGCTTGCTTGACAGTGTTAGGCAAATTATCGTTGGTTTGAGAGACTTGAGCTAGGTTATTGGCATAACGACGGTTGGGTTTGCGAATATTATTATCAAGTCGAGTAGTGACGGTTTTATCCGGAGGTGGTAAAGTGGACTTGGTGCGATTTGGACGCGGACCATGGTCAGAGGCGGGTGGTGCATCAGAAGAAGGGTGTTGATCAGGAGGTGTTGTTGAGGATGGCGAGGCAGGGGGTGGAGTGGTGGAAGTAGTGGAGTCGACAGAGGGAGTGGGGACAACCGTGGAGGTTGGTTGAGTCGAGATATGGTGACGCCTGGAGTAGACAATGGTGATGGGTTGAGATGGACGAGGAGGAGGAGTGGTGTTAGTAGTGGGTGTGAGAGAGGACGGGGGAGTGGTTAGATGAGGAAGAAGGGGTATGTGCAGGGAGCACCATTCATCATGAGTGTTTGAGGAAGGGGTCGAGTCAATTTTTCGAAATGGGTATTCATCTTCTATAAATTTAACATCCCTAGAGGTATAGATTTTATGCGTTTTGGGGTCCAAACAATGATAGGCACTTTGCGTATTTGAGTAACCAACAAAGACGCAAGCAATATAGCGGTCTTCTAATTTGTGCTTCGTATATGGTCTTAGCCATGGATAACAAAGGCACCCGAAATTATGGAGTTTAGTATAGTCAGGTTGAGTCTTATATAGTGTAGAGAATGGTGAGCCACCTTTTAAGGTTTTGGTAGGGAGTCGATTTATAAGATAGGTTATCGTGCTAAATGCGAATGGCCAATAAGAAGTTGGTAGGCCGGCGTGGTTAAGTAAGGCGAGACCAGTTTCTACAATGTGGCAATGTCTGCGTTCGGCATATCCGTTGTGTTCCGGAGTATGTGGTAGGGTGGTATAGTGAGATATCCCATCGTCAAGAAGAGATTGATTTAATTTAATGTATTCGCCACCATTATCGGAGAAGAAGCGGCGAATCGGTTTTTGAAAATATTTTTCAACTAAAGCTTTAAATTGCGTAAATACTTGTGTGGTTTCGGGCTTGCGTTTTAGCGGATATAGCCAAACATATTTACTAAAATGATTTACAAATATAACATAATACTTGTAATGATCGCGAGAGAGAACTCGACTGGTCCATAGGTCGGAAAATAAAAGATCGAGCGGTGCGTGAGATTGCAGCGAGGAAATAGAGAAGAGGAGCTTTTTGCTCTTAGACACACAACATGCATGACAATTTTCATAATCCTTAATAGAATAAGATAAAGTTTTATTGATAATTTTTAGTACATCATACGACGGATGTCCTAATTTGTGGTGCCACGAAATCGGCGTGTTTCCTTTGTTTTGGACGGTGGCGAGTGTAATCGGTTTTGGAGGCGTCCATTCATAAATCCCCTGGTTTGCTCGGCCTTGGAGAAGGATGTTCCCCGTTTGTATATCCTTTACAAAAAACCGAATCATGTGAGAAAATTACGTAGGCATTATTATCGCGACATAGTTGCGAGATTGAAATAATATTACGAGAAATTTTGGGAACATGAAGAACATTGGTAAAATTGAGATTATGCTTAGTAAAGGAACTTGTATTAGCAATGGGGAGAGCGAAGCCGTCACCGATAATTAAATCATCCAGGCCGTCATAGGGAGAGTGGAACACCAAGGTGTCCAAGTTATGAGTCAGGTGATGCGACGCACCAGTGTCGAGGAGGAAATTGGTGTTCGGTTGTGGACTACCATAGTTGGCGAGATGGGCTTGCGGTGGACGTTGATGCTGACGATAGGTGGGTTCAGGAAATACAATGGTCGGGAAGAGTTTCCTGAACAGAGGGCCGTTAGCAATCACATGCCCGGTTTCTCTACACCACTGACATCGGCCTTTAAAGGGCCGAGGAGCAGCAGCATTGGGGAAGGTGTTTTGCGGTGGGATTTGAGAGTAGGCAGGGGTGTTATTTGGGCGAGATTTGCCACGGTGATGGTGGTTGTGGCAGTAGGCAGGGTTGGCTGATGGAGCAAAGTGGTTGGTGTTGGTGTCATGTTTCATGAGAAGGTCATGTTGAAGCAACTTCTCATGAAGAGCCTCAAATGTTATTGGTGTATCCTAAGCCCTAACAGTGGTGATGACGGGTTTGTAGGACTCATAGTCAAGGCCTTTCAAGACTTGGGCTATGAAATCCTCGGGATTAAGGATTTTGCCCATAAGGGCTAGTTGATCAACACAAACTTTGATTGAGTTCATGTAGTCATAAATGGTTTGATCCGCGGTTTTCACAATGGAATCGAATCGGTTTTTGAGTTGCATGATATGCGCCCTTGATGGGTTGGCGTAAGTGTTGGCAAGGATACCCCATGCCTCTTCTGCAGATTTTGCCCGTACTGTCATTGGTTGTATGGCGGCGGTTAGAATGCCCATAAGGGCTCCAAGAATTAACCCGTTTTGTTTGAGCCAACTCAAATAAGCCGGATTTGGTTTGTTAGTTTTAGTCTCATCAGAGATGGTTTGGGGTGGTTGTGTCTCGGTTCCATCAATGAAACCGAGAAGGCTAAAGCCAAATAGTATGTTCGTTAATTGGAAACGCCATGTCGTATAGTTTAGCGCATTCAATTTAACGCAATGATTAAGGTTCAAAGATGTTAGTGGTTTGGAGTTTTCGTGGGGATTAGGAACCACGGTGTCATGGGTGGTGTTAGGCGACATGGTGATCGTGGGAAGAGAAGAAATCTGGCGTTTGAAGGTGTTGCGTCTGGGTCAAAGAGTATTGGCAGATCGATGACCCTCTGATACCATATGAGAATAGGGTTTATGTGAGAATGAAATTGTATATTAACATTATCAAAGGGAATACATATATAGGAGTACAAGATAGAGTAAAGAGGGTAATTACAAATATAGTTTCCTATTTTTACAATATTCACACAATCAAATAATTCTAATTGATATGTAGATAATATCTTTTTTATTTTGAGATGATTTGGTTAATAATCCTTAAGTGCTGGAAGAAGCTTCCGGGTTCAAGTATTAAAAATTTGAGTGAATGTGTAAGTTGCACGGGTTTCATAGTCAATTCAGATGAGACAACATTGATCATGTCATGTGCACATTTCCTTTTAGAGTTTTTCGGACATGCTGATGAGAAACAAATCCACCGTGAAGCCATCATAAGTGTCGAATTCTTTGACATTAGTGGGGAAAAGGCAGCTAAGGTTGAGAAAGAAATACGGGCAGAGGTTGTTTGGATAAGTTATTCTCGGGACATTTGCTTCTTGACAGTAAATGTGGGTGGACGAGAGCCCATGGTTTTGGTGGACCTAAGTACGAGGATGATCAGTATCTTAAGGGGTTAGTCATTTTTACGGTGTCGCATTCCGTAACATACGGTGTTATTCAGTCTTACACATTTACCTTAAGAAGAATGAGGTAATTTGTTTTGGTTTTATTGTTAAATTCTACTTTAATAATTTCTGTTTGTTGAGAGTTCATTTTCAAGTGCTTGATTGTTAATATTGACTATGTTGTTTGTTGAGAGTTCTATATTATTTTTTTGACAGTCAAAGCTGTGTCCCGGTACCACACACTCTATTGTCAAGGACATCTCATTGCTTGGTGTATGCTTTACCCTCGTGTTCAGACACTTCCGGAGCACCAATATTTTGTCACACCGGTGTTATCATAGCAGTTTATTCAAGTAATGATAACGCTTCGGTATTGGGTTGCGCTCAATAAAGTGGGACTTAATAAAGTATTTCAAGCTGACGGTGTAATATTATACTAAGGACGCGAACGAGGTTTTGAGGTCAGGCTTAGCACATCAAAACGTGCCACATCAAAATAGTTGTATGTCTTGCGTTTTCAATGGCGTATATAACCCGGTTGACACATAATTTTCTCAAACAAATACTCGATTCTTTTTGCTAATGGGTCAACTCTTTTGTACAAGCAATTTCTACTAGAAAAAATAGTCAGATGCTTGTGAACTGAATGTAGATTGAAATGACAACTAGTTTTATTACCCGTAAAATTAACGGGGCTAGCTATGTTATCACGGTGGTGGTGTTATACAAGGTCGGATTTGCGATAACACTAGGCCCTACAGACAAAACGGACTCGTAAGAAAAAAAAATATTAACCAATATGTATATTGTCATAATATATCATCAAAGTATATTTATTGTTATGCATATGGTCACAAGTTACTAAACTTTTGCCACAGTTTATTATTATTTTGTCACGAATATTGCTATGTTTGTTAATATTTTGCAGCGATTATTGTTATTATTGTTTTCTATTTTTTTCCTTTTTTTATTATTACGCTCCTTCCGTCTCGGTCATTTTTTTACCTTTTATTGTTATTTCATTAAAAACAATCGATCTATGTAATTAATTCAACCTAAAAGAAATTTTTCAAAATAGAAATTTCTATATTTTTGTTTACGAACTACTTGTATAATTCAAGGTAGAATGAATTGTAACATTATTTTGAAAGAAAATTGTGAAAACTATAAACGCTGGAAAAATAAATGATGATTTTGTTCGTAAAATTTATTATAACAAAAAAATCCCAAAATTTAATTAGTATTAGTTTTGATTTTTAATGATTGTTTAATTTACTTTTAGAATAGCCAAATTTTGATGATTATGTTTAATACTACAAAATAGTTTAATATCCTGTAAAAATCACAAGAACTCTCTAATTCTTCACTAATAAATGTTTCCTCACATAATTTTTTTCCTATTTTTTTTTGTAATAACTTGAAATTCACATCGTTATTTTGTATTTTTTTTTTGTTATTTTAACATGTTACTATATTATTCTGATTCTCATTTTAGTTTGTTGCCATATGATATCATTTTTTTATCGACGTCAAAACGATATTTTTATTAGTCTAACATTATTAAAATGATGATATTAATTATAAGAATAATAAATTGTATTAACCATAGTTATATAATTCTATGTTTTTTTAGTTTGGAAATAATGGTGATTATCAAGAGTTAAAATATTGTTCTCTCATTTTCTCTTAACTGTTGTAACGTTTAATCAAATGAAAATAATTTAAATTATGTGGGTATATAATAGATAAAACAATAATCATTCTCACATTAGAGATTCAAAGTTAAAAGATATGATACTCGTTAATAGATAGAGTGAAAGGAAAATATAAATTTACCCTTTTAATTAATTTCCTTAGTTTTTTTTCCCGTGAAAATCACGAGTATGTTTGAGGTAAATTGTGTAAGCTAATACTTAGATTAAAATTATTTAATTTGATGAAAGATATTGACACATTACTTAACTGTAAAATTGGTAAATATATAAAAGATAATAATCTATGTATCTTGGTGAGAATCATCAAATATCTTCAATATATTATTTCAAATGAGCTACGTTGTTGTACATATATATTCCCTCCGTCTCAATCAATTGTTTACATTTGATTTATATTTCCCCCTCACAAAATAAAGAAAATATAAACTATTTACTGGGACAAAGGGAGTATACTATAGTAAATAGTGATGTATAAAGGTAAATTGCATATTTAATTAAACATTATGAATTATGATACAAATTTAATTGTGTCAATTGTAAAATCAAAAATTCTATACCTTTTTTTCATGATTATCGGTTAGTAGTGAGATGCAGGGATATTGACACTTGGCAGGTTATTGCTTGATTGAAAATGGGTGGCGGGGTTGGTGGTAGAGATGTGAGGAGATGATAGTGTTAATGGTAGGGCGGTGATTCTGTTTTTGTTTTTGGTTGTTGGTCCGTAACGAGGTCTTATGTTATTTTTTTCTTTAATTTTTTATATTTTACTTTGTTATTCTATTTTTTTTGGCACGTGATGCGTTTTTTCTTTAATTTTTTACATTTTACATTGTTTTTCTATTTTTCTTTTTATGGGTCACATAATGTGTTTGATCTTTTATTTTCTTTGCTTATTATTTTTTATTCTTTTTGTTTGATATTTTTTTCAGTTATTTTTCTCTCTTCGCTTTTATTTGTCTTTATCTTATTTCAACAATAAATGTGGATCTATAAAATTTAGTATATATTTTAATTTTTGATTATTGTTTAGTTTATTTTAAAATTAAATAGGCCAAAGTTTAATGTTTATTATGTTATTTATCTACATTTAATGTCTACAAATTAATTTTTGTTTTCTTTTTAAAATAAGAAATGATGATGTGGCTTGATAAATTATTCTTAAATAGTTGAATGGTGAAATGTTATGCTTTTGATTGTCTTTTTATTATATTTATAGATAGATGTTCTTTTGTAATTTGCTGGTAATTCTTGTTGCTATCCATTTCCAGCTTTTCTACACATGTTTATAAAACTGTTATAGACGTGTTATAGTTTTTGTATTACAAAGATTACAAACTAGAAACTTATACAAACAAAGACACTAAAACAGAAATGAAAACAATGTAAGACGGTTTATTACACCCAATCGAATCGTGTTGAACACACTTTCCTTAGAGTATTTCGACCCTATAGCCTTTGGATATCACGAAATCTCTGTAGGATAAGACGATTCCTTTGTCTTAAGGCAAAGAGCAAAGAACAAAGAACAATAAGAGAGTTTGGTTTTACTTTATTTTGTCAAATACGAAATACGTGCAAATGTCAGTGTGTTCGTTTAATTCCCTCGCACTCTATATATATGCATGCATGTGGAATTCACATACAGAATATAAAAAATAAGTGGATAAGTATGTTGATTTGTTACCAACCAATCAAAAGAAATTATAAGTGCCAAACATGTGCAACACACATGAAACATACGTACAGGAAAAGCAATTTAATCCCGTTAGGGGTTACCTACCCCGATCGGGGACGCAGCTATTTCCTAAATACATAATTCCTGGCAATTCTCAAATAGATAGTACATGACAACCCGGTCGGGGATGCCCAACCCCGGGTATATGACCTCGATAGAGGATATATATACTATGGCCGGCAACACTTTTATAGCGTCCCTTATCCATTATACACATGAACTCGATATACGATTATATGAGCATACACTCCATATTCCCGACTCACATTATATCCATTACGAGCTCAAACCGATTTGACATAAGAAACCCGAATACACTTAAATGTCCTTGTGATCAAATCACTAACATTCCTCCCCCATTTAAGTGTATTCCTTGTTTCCAATTAAAACAACAAAGCAAACAAGTCTAGGCATAAATGAAAGTGTCCCAAGGATTGAACTTCCACATTAGTATATTACACATTTCAAATATTCGAGAATCAAGGTGTCCCACGGATTGAACCTTTCAACCCATATTGAATACATGAAGATAACATACACATAGACTCAATAAACTCTTAAAGTTACAAACTTGACACTATTGACCGCCTTGTGTCCATATCCTTTCATGAGAGTATAGGAAGCCAATTCCAAGCCTCTTGAAGCGGCTACACTTCACACTCACATAGGTGAATCTTTCATCGTGCACCTGCAAAATGCACTTTGTCAAAGATTTCATTAAGAAGTATTAAACTTCAACCTCTTGTCATGCAGGTCATGCACATACCTTTCGGGATTATAACATGTGCCTCAATCTTCCATAATAAGCCTTCCACATTGAACTTAGCCTCTAAAATTTGTTAGAGGGAAGTTGGGTATCTTATCAAAAAGATCTAGACGGACTTTAAACCCATCCCGATTACCGACTTTATAACCAAGTCCTTAGCTAATCCCTTCGTCAAGTGATCAGCCAAATTATGATGTGTCCTCACGAAATCAACGGAAATAACTCCTTGAGTAATCAACTCACGAACCGCGCTATGTCTAACACCAAGGTGTCTAGACTTTCCGTTGTAAACTTCACTATAAGCCCTAGCTAAGGTCGCCGAACTATCAAAATGGATAGAAATAGGAGGAATAGGTTTTGGCCAAACCGAAATTTCATAAACCAAATTCCTTAACCATTCCGCCTCTTTACCGGCAGCAGCTAAAGCAATGAATTCCGACTCCATAGTCGAACTTGTTATACAAGTTTGCTTCTTAGAAGCCCATGAGATAGCTCCTCCACCAAGCAAGAATACCCATCCACTAGTAGATGAATGATCCTCCATGTTGGTGATCCAACTAGCATCGGAATACCCTTCTAAGACCGAAGGAAATCCGACATAGTTCAAACCATAATCCATGGTTTGGTTCAAGTATCTCAATACATGTTTTACCGCAACCCAATGTTCAAGACTAGGATTACTTGTGTATCTACTCAACTTGCCAACGGCAAAGGCGATATCGGGTCTTGTGCTTGTCATAGCATACATCAAACACCCAATCACTTGAGAGTACTCAAGTTGTGAAATAGCTTCACCTTTATTAGGCATAAGCTTAACACTAGAATCCATTGGAGTGTTAACCGGAGAACAGTTTCCATGATTAAACTTTTGTAACACTTTCTCAATGTAATGAGATTGTGTCAAAGAGAATCCCTTGTTCTCACACTTGATCTTTATACCAAGTATCACATCTGCCTCACCCATGTCTTTCATGGCAAAACTTGATGACAAAAAGACCTTAGTAAGGTCTACTTGACTTTGGTCGGTACCAAAGATCAACATGTCATCAACATATAGGCAAATAATGACGCCATTACCATTGTCATCAAATTTGCTATACACACATTTATCCGACTGATTTAGTCTATACCCATTTGATAGAACAACCTCATAAAACTTGTGATGCCATTGTTTAGGAGCTTGTTTAAGTCCATACAATGATTTAATTAACTTACAAACCTTATGCTCATTTCCGGGCATAATAAATCCTTCCGGTTGTTTCATATACACCTCCTCTTTAAGCTCACCATTAAAGAACGCCGTCTTGACATCCATTTGATGGATCACTAGATTATTAATTGCAGCAACTGCAATCAACAATCTAATAGTAGTGATGCGAGCTACGGGAGCATATTTATCGAAATAATCAATCCCTTCCTTTTGTCTAAAGCCTTGGATAACCAACCTAGCTTTAAACTTGTCAATAGAACCATCAACTTTCATCTTCTTTTTGAAGATCCACTTGCAACCTAATGGTTTACAACCAGGAGGTAAATCCGCAAGCACCCAAGTGTTATTGCCCATTATGGAATCCATTTCATCATTCACCGCCTCTTTCCAAAAGGAAGAGTCATGAGACCTCATTGCCTCATCAAATGTCTTAGGGTCCTCATCAATGTGAAAACAATATGGATAATAGTTTTCACATCCATCCCTAGAACCTTCAACCAAATAGGTATGAAAATCGGGACCAAAGGATTTAGCAATCCTTCTTCTCTTACTCCTACGAATTTCAGGTATTGCTTCTTGAGTTGTGACATTGTCACTTCCCTCAATAGCTCCACTAGAACTAGGTATTAGATCCCTTGGCTTTGGCATTGATGAGAAACGACTCTCATCAAATATCGCATCCCTTGACTCAATTACGGTGTGAACCAAAACAGAATCATTAGGTTCAATTACATAGAACCTATAAGCCTTTGAATGCGCAGCATATCCAATGAATATGCAATCGATGCCCCTTTCTCCCAAGGTTTTAATCTTGGGATCGGGTAGTCTTACAACAGCCCGACAACTCCAAACTCGAAGATAATTCAAGCTAGGTTTCTTTTTGTACCAAAGTTCATATGGAGTGTCTTTATTCCTTTTGTTAGGAATCCTATTTAATAAATAGCAAGCCGTCAACATGGCTTCACCCCAAAATCCGTCACTCAAACCCGAGTAAGATAACATGGAATTAACCATTTCTTTTAGGTCTCTATTTTTCCTTTCCGCTACACCATTTAATTGTGGTGTATAGGGAGGAGTTACTTCATGAATGATACCACTTGACTCAAAATACAAAGGATCATAATATTCACCACCTCTATCGGAACGCAACCTTTTAATCAAAACCGATTGTTGCAATTCCACTTCATTTTTAAAGACCTTAAACTTATCAATTGCCTCATCTTTAGAGTGAAGTAAATATATGTAACAAAACCGACTAAAATCATCAATAAAAGTCACTACATATTTTTTACCATCTAAAGACGGATAATTGCGAAAATCACATAAATCACTATGAATAAGTTCAAGCACATGTGAGATCGATCCTAGACACATTACCAAATGATTGCCTTGTGATTTTTGTCAACATACAAGTATTACACTTGTTAATGTTCATGTTAAATGATGGAATTAAACCATCTTTAGACATAGTTTCCAATCTTTTATAATGTACATGTCCTAATCTCACATGCCAAAGATATGAAGTATCATTCATAGAAGAAGCAATAAATATGGAACTTTCATTTGGAACAACATTCAACATAAACATGCCATTACAATAATAACCAAATCCAATAAATACACCATGTTTAGATAAAACATACTTATTAGATTCATACACTTGTTTATAACCAAGTTTACTTAAACAACTATCGGATACAAGGTTCTTTCTAATTCCGGGTACATGTAATACATTATTTAATTTTACAATATTTCCGGAACTAAATTCCAACACTACCATGCCACGACCAACAATAGGAGCGGTAGACTCGTTGCCCATATATAGAACGGATCCATCCTTCACTTGTTCATAATCCTTGAACCAATGTCGATCCTTGCAAACATGATTGGTTGCACCCGAGTCTATCCACCATGCCACTACATCATCCTGCACATAAAATGCCTCAGAAATTAATGGCACATAATTCACAACCGAATTAAAACCAATGTCTAAAATCTGACCTTGATTAGTGGGTGGACCTTGGTCATTAGACCCTTGTCCTCCTTGGCTAGTACTTGCACCCTTTTTCTTTTTGTGCTTTCCAACCTTGCAATTTGCTTTCAAATGCCCGGTCTTTCCACAAATCCAACAAGCACCTTTCGGTGTCTTGTTAGACTCGTCATTAGTGTTGACAAAGGGGCGTTTCTTCCCCTTAAATTTGTTCTTGGGACCCTCTCCCTTTTCCATCATATTGACGGAAGAGGATCCCATAACATCTTTACCTTTACCCTTGCCAATATCTTGCACCCTTAGAGATTCCTCTATGCGCAAATGGCTACCGAGTTGAACAAGAGTCAACTCTTCCTTTTTATGTTTAAGCATATGTTTAAAATCCTTCCATGAAGGAGGCAACTTGTCTATGATACTAGACACCGAGATAGATTCATTCATCTCCATTTTATGTTGTGCAAATTGTCCCATAATACGGAGCAATTCATTGTATTGTTCCATTACCGGTCTAGAATCAACCATTTTATAATTCATGAAATTTCCAACAAGAAACTTCTTACTAGAAGCATCCTCATCGATATATTTAGACTCAAGTTGATCTCATAATTCTTTAGCGGACTCAACATTTTGATAAATGTCAAAAAGAGAGTCGGATATACCATTCAAGATGTGACCACAACAAATGTAGTCATCATTATCCCACTTGCTTCTCTTTCGTTGAATTTCCGCAAGAGTTTCATCCCCCACAATCTCCGGCATAGGAGTACTCAACACATACACAACCTTCAAAGCGGTGAGAAGGAAGTGCATCTTCTTTTGCCAACGACGGAAATCGACACCCTCGAATTTCTCCAACTTTCCAAACTTGGTAGTCATATCCTTGATTGAATCCATTTCCAAATGCAGAAAATACTCTAAGAATGTTATAGTTTTTGTATTACAAAGATTACAAACTAGAAACTTATACAAACAAAGACACAAAAACAGAAATGAAAACAATGTAAGACGGTTTATTACACCCAATCGAATCGTGTTGAACACACTTTCCTTAGAGTATTTCGACCCTATAGCCTTTGGATATCACGAAATCTCTGTAGGATAAGACGATTCCTTTGTCTTAAGGCAAAGAGCAAAGAACAAAGAACAATAAGAGAGTTTGGTTTTACTTTATTTTGTCAAATACGAAATACGTGCAAATGTCAGTGTGTTCGTTTAATTCCCTCGCACTCTATATATATACATGTGGAATTCACATACAGAATATAAAAAATAAGTGGATAAGTATGTTGATTTGTTACCAACCAATCAAAAGAAATGATAAGTGCTAAACATGTGCAACACACATGAAACATACGTACAGGAAAAGCAATTTAACCCCGTTAGGGGTTACCTACCCCGATCGGGGACGCAGCTATTTCCTAAATACATAATTCCTGGCAATTCTCAAATAGATAGTACATGACAACCCGGTCGGGGATGCCCAACCCCGGGTATATGACCTCGATAGAGGATATATATACTATGGCCGGCAACACTTTTATAGCGTCCCTTATCCATTATACACATGAACTCGATATACGATTATATGAGCATACACTCCATATTCCCGACTCACATTATATCCATTACGAGCTCAAACCGATTTGACATAAGAAACCCGAATACACTTAAATGTCCTTGTGATCAAATCACTAACAAGACGTACTCGTAGCAGTTACGTACATAAAAACTGGAATTGATTAGTTTTCTCAGCAGTGAATCGGGTTATATATAAACAGTTTCTTGTCTTAAAACCCTAAATTAGCTTTCGTCTTAACCGGCCGACGTTTTGAACCCTAATAAGAGGTCATTGCGTATTTGCTTTAACCTTAGAATTGATTAACTTTCTCTATTTTTTCTTCCTTTGATAACAGCAGTACTAATAGATGATTGGCAATCTTAATAATAATATTTTACAGTTGAGTTATATATAAACAGTTTTATGTGAAATTTTACACAACAATAATAAGCTGGAAATAATGCTGTATTCTTGATTTCTTGGCATTGGGGAGTACTATCATGCAGCTGCTGCTTACATTTTTCTGTTGTTTCTTAGCTGTAGTTGCATAAAGGGCGAGTACCATGTCATCAGCATTGTTGCTTATATTGTAATTTGTGATGACTTGGGTCTTTTCATACGTTGGGTGTGATTTGGGAAATTGTGGTATTGACTGGGGCTTTTGTGTCTGTTTTATTCAAGTTTAGCTAAGTGCCATGCTCAAGTGATCGGAATTTGGATCTACTTATTTTGAGGAAGAATTGACTCTATACAATGTACAATAGGCCGATGACCTTTATTTGAAATAAAGAAGGTAGGGATACAGGAAGTGTGGATAGTATTCGATATGGCTATATGTGACGACTTTTGCATATCTCTTCTTTATAAGTTTATGACCGTTTGCCAAATGCCAACTCGGAAGTCGGACATCACTGGTGTACAAGGAGATTCGTTGAATGGTGAAGGTGACAAGCTGGCCTCATTGAACACGCGGCTTCCATACTCGTACCATTCATTTCCTTATTGTCACCCTGATACTAGAGTTGACAGTGCGGAGAATCTTAGAGAGTCCTCCGTGGATCGAACTGAAAATTCTACAGGGCGGTCTGTTTATTAATTTGGACTTTTTTTCTTTGTATATTTTCCCCTTTATCAATATTGAATAGCTTCTATTTAAGTATTTATAGTATTGACCGTGTGTAAATATCATGTTACTGGAAAACCTTTGATGTACGTCGGCCAAGGATTTTAAAGAGAAAACTAGTTTTTGCACCCGTGCAATGCACGGAATATTTTTGTATCACGTTGTGAATATACATGTAGTGGTTATCATTAGTTGTGATGTTTAATAATTGCTCGATCCCAAATTCACAATCCAAAAACTGTGTTGTATTGTATCAATTCCTTGTAATAGTTTTTTTTTTTCCCCTAAGGAAATCTGGAGTCAATCTCAAGTTAAATAATGTGTGAATTAATACAATATTATGAACAAATATAACTTGTGTAATTGTTTATCCACATATCCAGTATGAAGGACATTTCATTGCAAAGTTAGTGGTTTTTTTTTTTGGTACGAATGAGGGGCAAAGCCCCGATAATTAACTATTAGCTATTACACGGGGAATAGCTACCCCAAAAATATCTTCTCGAAGAATAGGTCTTAAACTATCTGGTGGATCATCCAGGTGAGTAGGAGACGTGCTCGAATAAACTCCTCGATTAGCTAGGAAGTCGGCTGCTCGGTTGGCTTCTCTGTAGGTGTGTTCCAGTTTGACTATCCAATGATTTTCTCGTATAAGTTCTTTGCATCGCTTGACAATAACTTTTAAACTATTGCTGACTAATTGGTCCTCATTGATCATCCGTACACAAGGATCGTTATCCATATGAACTAAGAGCCTTCTTATGTTAAACGACTTAGCCCTTTCTAAACCCACCAGAAGAGCTAATAATTCGGCCTTCATGGACGAGCAGTTACCGCACGATAAGAAATAAGCAGCTACGAAGTTACCTGTTTCGTCCCTTATAATGCCGCCTCCTCCGGCCGGACCCGGATTCCCTTTAGACGCTCCATCGGTATTCATAAGCATCCAATTATGTGGAGGTGGAAGCCAACGAATGAAAATTTCCGTATGAAGAGGTTGAGGCTGTGGTACCAGAAAGTTGAAGCGGTCTAGAGCATGCTTGGTTGCTTCGACTTGATTATAGATAAAAGCTCGGGGTTGTGTCGGGTTCTCGTTTTCGCGGCCAAAGACGATATTGTTTCTCCATCGCCATAACCACCAACAAGTTAAAGCAAAGTAAATAGGCCAATTTTCATCTGATGTTGCAACGTCATTGCTCGCACTCTTACACAGCCAATCAGTAAAATTCGAGTTGAAGAAAGCTTGATTAGAAGGTTCGATACCTATTAAATTCCAGATTTGCTTGGAAATTGGACAAGAACGAAGTAAATGCTCCGTTGTTTCTTCGCTATCATTGCATTTCGGGCACATGGGATTATCGCCCATATTCCTTTTAACTCGATTAACGTTTACCATAAGTCTTTCATGTGCCGCTAGCCATAAGAACATTCTGATTCGTTGTTGGACTGGTAAACGCCAAATGGTTCGCCAAACGATTGTCTCGGGCTGGGTTGAAGCGTCCTCTCCTCTTAAGAAACCCAATGCCGATTTCAGTGAGAATTTCACGGAGCTCGTACCTACCCAATACAATGAGTCTTCAAGATCCGGGTCAATAGTAAGTGATATCGAAGCAATTTTTAGAAGCATTTCTTGCGGCAATAAATCTGAAAACATCTCCCACTTCCACCCGTGATCATTGCTCCACATTTCGCTAACCGTCATGCCAAGAATATTTTCGGGAATGGGAGCTATATATGATATGATCTGATAAGCAAATTCCATCTACCCAAGAATGATCCCAAAAAAGAGTTCGACGGCCGTTTCCAACCGCGGTTGCCGTACCCCGAACAATGGTCTTCGCTTGAGATGAAATTCCGGCCCAAACGTTTGACATATTATTCTTAGCTTGGAAAATGTCGATATCGCAACGATTGTTGCAATATTTAGCTCTAAGAACTCGAGACCAAAGGCTTGTAGGCTCAGCTAGAACTCGCCATCCTAACTTGGTAAGAAAGGCCGCATTTGCTTGTCGAGCAGATTGTATACTGAGACCACCTATAGATTTGGGTTTTTGAATGTTTTCCCATGATATTAGGTGAATCGATTTTTTTTCCTCACTTCCTCCCCATAAGAAACGGCGGGATTTTCTATCAATCGAATCGCAGACCGTTCTTGGAATTTTCGCTGTTTGCATACTATAATTGGCGATAGTAGAGAGAGTTGTTTGAACCAAAGTTGAGCGGCCAGCAAGGGACATTCGTTTTGTGGACCAACCAGCTAAACGTTTGTTGATTTTTTCTTCCAAATGAGCAAAAGTTTGACGGGTAACACGGCCATTTATAGTTGGCATCCCGAGGTAAGTCCCCAAATCTTGTGTTTCTTCGAAACCCAAAACAGAGCTGACAACCTCTCTAGTGTTCAGGTCCGTGTTTTTTGAAAAGAAAACACGAGACTTTGACTCGCTGATCTTTTCGCCCGAGGCATTGCAAAATTTGTCGAGAACTTGTCTTATAACCAAGGCTTGCTCTTCGTTTGCCTCCCCGAAAATAACCATGTCGTCCGCGAAGAATAGGTTGGTAATATCTGGGCCATTCCGACAGATGGTAATCGGTTTCCAGTTGTGTCGTCGCACCTCGAGGTTAATTGCTTGTTGTAATTTTTCTAAACACATAACAAAAATATAAGAAGATAGCGGGTCTCCTTGACGCACTCCTCTCGTCGGGGAAAACTGCTCAGTTGGTTCCCCATTCCACATAACTTGCATACGGGGTGTGGTCACGCACTCCATGATAACATCTGTGAGAAGAACGGGAAAGCCTATATCACTGAGGGTGGCGTGGATGAAGTCCCAGCGGAGGCGGTCATAGGCCTTTTCTAGGTCGATTTTTATAGCCATGACCCCTGCTTTTCCCCTCTTCTTATTCATTGAATGTATCATCTCTTGAAAAATGACTATATTGTCCGTAATCTGACGACCCGAAACGAACCCGCTCTGAGTTTCAGAAATTACCCGTGGCAACACTTTTTTAATCCTGTTAGCAAGAACTTTGCTAATAACCTTATAGGCTACATTACACAAACCGATTGGACGGAATTGGGTAACCGATTCCGGGTTGTCTACTTTCGGAATAAGGACCAGGTAAGTATCGTTTAGACCCTCCAGCATCCCTTTACCTTCAAGAGCTTTGGTAACCATATCACAAAAAGAATGTTCTATCAAAGACCAATATTTCTGATAAAATAATGCTTGAAAACCATCCGGACCCGGGGCTTTAAGGGAACCCATATGCTTAATTACTTGTTGTATTTCGGCAATGGAAAAAGGACGAGTCAGCCAGGCCCAATCTTCGTTGTTAAAATCTTGAAACAAATTCCACGGTAAGCCCTCGATAACACTCGAATTATTATCGTCAGTATAAAGGGTTTTAAAATAATTGACAAAGATTTTTTTAACCTCCAGAGGGTCATCAATCCAGTGCCCTTGATCGTTTTTCAGAGATGTAATTCGGTTTCTCCATCGTCGGACCAGAGTACTCACATGGAAATATGAGGTATTTCTATCTCCATCCTTAATAAAATCAGCTCTCGATTTTTGATACCATAATAATTCCTCTTGGGCAAGCACTTCGTCTAATTTCTTTCGTAGTTTCGACTCAAGTTTAATAAGATGGCTATAGCGGGTTAAGGATAATTGTTTCTGACATCCACCAATCCTGGCAATTAAAGATCGTTTTCGACGGAATATGTCGCCAAATACATCCTAGTTCCAGGATTGTAATTTCTTTGAGAGCGAGTCGAGTCGAGAGTCGAATTGTCCCTCAGAAGGCCAATTTTCGTCAATGAAGCTTTCGAAGTTTTCATGGGTCATCCAACAAGCCTGGAATCGGAAGGGTCTATTGACTGAATTAATGGGAACGAAACCGTTTGGGGAGATAAACAGAGGGCAGTGGTCAGATTGGAAAGCGGGGATATGTTTGACCATGGCTTCCTCGAACACTGTCCCCCAATCCGCGTTGCACATGGCTCTGTCTAGTCTTGCGCTCTGTCTTGTTTCAATCGAATTGCCCCGAGCCCACGTATGAGGCGAGCCAGAGAAGGCCAGTTCGATAAGCTCACAACTTTCGATCCAGTTATTAAAATTTTCGCATCTCCTGGCCATATTCGAGTCTCCTCCATGTCTTTCGCTCAAATTTCTGGTCTCATTGAAATCACCCGCAACTAGCCAAGGGCGATTATTATTTTGGGCAAAACTCTCTAATTCTGCCCACAATTCTCTTCGATTAGAAGGGTCGGGACTTGCATAAACAGCTGAGAAAAACCACGGAAATTCTCCAATGCGAGCTATTTCGACAGTAATAAATTGTTGATGCTCGTGTACTGTGGTGACGGAGACGATATCAGTATTCCAGTATAACCAAATTCCGCCACTGAAACCATTTGCATTTACCCGAGCATGTCCTTTGTAACCCAGAATAGTACTCATTTTTATAGCATGATCGCATCCCATATGGGTCTCAACTAAGGCTAATACAGTAGGTTTATATGTACGTACAACCTCCTTGATAGCGCTAATTTTACTCTTATTCCCTGTACCTTGAACATTCCATACCATAAACGTGATATGGGGAAGGTTACGTGACAAATTTGGGATTCGTGTACTCATAAAATCAGGTACAAAATTTAAGGAAGATAGATAAGCTCTACTTACAAGCTTTAGAACTTTGTCAATACTCCATGGTATCGACATCTCCATCGTTAGATTCGAGGGATTGCTCTGTGCTAATTCGAACTTGACGTCCATTATCGGGCATTCCGCTATCATCACTCCCAGGAAGGGAGCAGCCATCTCCGGCCATGTCGACACCACTATGTTCTGTGTTGGTGGCACTATCTCGATCCGGGGGTTTTGTGGGAGGCATCGAGGCTGTGGTAGGGGGCGGTCGAGATAAGAAAAGTACGGGTGTGGGTTCATGATTAGGGGATACGTTATCAGTGTGAGAGGAACAAATAGGAGTAATAGATGTTGGGATAGTAGCAGGGACAGTATTGTTTGATTTTTTTGGGGGAATAGGGATATTGGAAATATCTTGTAGAATAGTTGTAGAATTATTAGTAATAGGAATAGAATTAATTTTAGCTAATGTGATAATATTGTTGGAAGATTTGATGGTGGAATCTTTTTTAACATATTTTGAGGAAGTTTTGGTAAATTTGGACTGAGATAAAAGTCTATCAGTATGTTTATTTAGAGTGGCAATTTTTTGCTGAATTTTTGGGATTTGATTAGGATTTTGTGCAAGAGAATTGGAGTTAATTATGGGGTGAATAACATGGGTAGTCTTTTTTGGTAAATGAGCTTGATTCGAGGGATTTTCAATTTCCTTAGATAGAATATCGTACCTTGATCCCGTATCTTTTGATGATTGACCAAAATTGAAAATTGAACCTGTGTTGCCTGAGTTATGAACTGGTGTAACAGAGTTCGTCGGAGGCTTTCTTCGAGGTGGTTTTCTGACTACCATCCAATCCCCAAAGTCATCTTTTTCTTTGGGACGAAGACCTGCTTCGAGCGAGTTGTCATTACATGTAGATATCTGACCTTCATGACTATCTTGCATTTCGCCACTTGAAGGCGGATTCACGACTTGATCTTTTGGACAAGCATCCATCGGGTGTCCTAATCTCCCACACTTAAAACAGATCATCTTAAGACCTTCGTATTGAATGCAATAAACTTTGCCGTATAAACGGAACTTTGACAATAACGGTTTAGACACATCCACTTCCACACTTAACCGTGTAAATTGTCCTCTCTGTGCGGTGGCCGTATTGCTATCTATACGAATAACTTCCCCTATTTTCGAACCAACTTTCTTTAGAAAAGCTTCATTAAAGTATTCAACGGGGAGGTTTGGGATTCGCACCCAAGCAGTGAATTTTGAAATGGTATCCTCTGATGGAACAAAATTTGGAACCCATTTTCGTATGGTAAGATAATGATCATCAATCATCCAAGGCCCTTGGGTCATTACAAAATCGTAATCTTGCTTTGAAGAGAATCGAGCGACATAGTAATCCCCAGTGAGATCGGTCAGCGTAAGTTTACCTTTAATCGACCACTTTGCTTGCAGTTTTCTCATGAGAGAAAGATACTCAATTTTCTTATCAAACATTTTGATAATTAGAGCATGTCGCCATGGTTTTCTTAGTTGAGCCTTTTCCTGTTTTGTAAGACAAATTCTGGGACACATGACATCCACATCGTCTTCATCTTCTTCAATATCATCCTCCGAGTCTAGGTCAATATCATCAAGGGAGAAACCATTCATGATATCTGTCCCATGACCGAAACCCTGCACTTTCTCTTTGTATGATATAGAATTACTTCCTGAAATTTCCATGTTCTGGGGGTTATCATTCGAAGAGGGATTCTCAGAATGATTTGAGATGGGCGTATGAACTGCATTGAATGTGTCGATATGCATAGTCTTCCTTTTCGAATTCTTTGCCAGTGGAGGGAATGTTGTTGTACTGTTCCCGACATTGTTAATAGTATCCACATTTTCTGTGGTCAACGGAATAGTCTCCGGCGGGAGACCATTCAATGGTGTGGACATTCAAAAATCAACGAAGAAAGGATTTTGGAGGATTTTCTCTTTCTATCTCTAGTGTAGTAATGATGTGAAATTTATTGGTAAGAGAGATATATGTACGCAAGTTTAAATTATGCAGAGGATAACGTTTTTTATGGTAAGTCATTTTTCACTAATTTCTAAATTAAATAACTTTTTACCTTAATGGAAAACTTTTACTTTCATCCTAACTGAGAACCTATTTTGTTCTTAAAATAAAATGGAGCGAGGAACTTTATTTTTAAGTTTTTAACAAACTCGATATTAAGAAACACTATTGCATTTGCTCAAAGGAGGGTACACATAACATCTCTCAAACTGCAATGAAACTTAAACGCCGCCTTTTCTCATTCAATTATCTTACTTTTTCATCTGCTCCTTATTTCTTTGATATTTTTCTAGAAAAAAATCTCCTTCGATAATCACCTACGCAAATAACCTACTTTTTCACTATATATACTCACGTGTTACGAGGTGTTCATTTACTTTTATCAAATTCGGAGTACTAAAGTTCAAAGGATGAATACAATGAAGGGATATAATCTATGTCGACAAAAGTCAATTACTTTGAATATTTGAGTCGATGGTTTTCACCCTCTTTTGCCACTTTTTGTTTTGAATTAATAATGAATTATTCAAATCAAACCACAACAAAAAATTGAAATAAGAAATCGACTTTTTTATTCAGATGTAATTAATATCTCATTAGTGACACCATAAACACTACTCCACTAGTAGGGATCCTCTGTCCCACTTTTATGTCTCATTATATGTGCCACTCCACTTAACTTTTGACACATCACTTGTTGTAAAATAAAATATTGCAATAAATGTGTTAATTTGCTGATGTGTTAGAAGATAAGTGGAGTGGACACATAATGAGACAGAGGATATTGCTATCTAATCTTCTAAAAATAGATGGTCATAGACTAATTTGAATGTTTATTTGGTTTTTAAAATAAGAAGAGAGAATCTTCATTTTTTTCCTCGTAAAAAAACAAAATCTATATCTCAATACACCAAAGGAAATATATTTCCAACTTTAGTATTTTAATTGGAGTCTTTTGTTAGCTGCGTCTGTGCACCATCTATGGATGTCCGTTTTTTTATTCTAAGTTCGTGGTCTTGGTCTTGTACGCTTCACACTTCTTCATTTTGGTTTGAGGGTCGTATTATGTTTGACTCGTACACTGGTGCTCGAACGTTGTAAAGCTCAAACTGGAAATCAGAGTCAAATATCATAAAATAGAAAACCTTGTGCAAAGAAGCTACTATTTCCTACTGTGTAGCAGAATTTATCATTCGAAAACGGTTTTTAATTTAGTAACACAAATTAGATTACATAAACTAAAACAATTAAAGTATTTATAAAAACAAATACAAAATTGTAAAGATAATTAATAGGGGAATCGAGTTAGAAGATAAACGAAGTATAGAATATACAAGCCTGCGTAAGTTAACTCTCTTGACCAAACATGAGTAAATACCTTCCTTGACACAATTCGGCCTGAGAAAACGACGAAGTTAGTGCATTTTAGAAAGTAAATAAATAAAACACTAAGAAAGAAGGGTTTCAGGATGTGCAGAATTCAAAGAAGAGTTTCAGAATACTTCCATATCGAGTTGATGGTGCCAATACTTTTGATTGCTCAAATCACACACCCATAAAATCTGGAAATCAAAGAACCCTAATTCCACAAATTAAATAAGGCATGAACACTAATTGCTCAAATCAACGCACTAAACAACTCTAAACTATGATAATATAATACAATTCTAAGAAAAACATTGACTAAATAAGCCTAAATATGAGAATGGTAGGAGTACAGTACTAAGAAAACACCTTTTATTAGGTATTTGTATAGATTTGGTGTCTTGAGACACAAGGTGGTGAATTAGTGAAGAGGTGTGATATTTATAAGAGAGGGGGGAAGACAATAAAAGAGTAAAGATGAAATTTATTGACAATTCTTCATCTCCCTTTTTACTAGTTAAGAAGTTAACTGAAATTAAGGGAATCCAATGGAGAATTGCGGGTAACAGCTACTAATAGAATAAGAAGAGATACCAATGGATTAACACAGGGATGGATTTAACTGGTATTTATTTCAGGATTATTTCAATGCTCACCTCTTGAATTAAATGGTAGTTAAGACTAAGAGGCTTGAAGTCTTTATCTCAGTAATCTAAAGAGACAACGGAGGAATTAAAACGGTTTTTGGTTTGGGGTTGATTGTGTTAGGTAGATGCGAGTTAATTATTTTTTTGAGCGGTTGACATGGAATTTTGAGGGTGTTAGGTGGCGTTTAGTAATCCAACGTGGCATTTTTATATGGTCTATGTGGCTTTTAGGTGGCGTTTTAACTTAGCCTTTTAATAAGATTTATAGATTGATGACGAACACTGGCTCAATATGTTCTGGGAAGGTGATCCGATCCAATAAATAACAAACCAAGACTCCTTTCACATAGACCATATATCACTCTATGACAGGTTTCGGTTGCAACGGGCTAGGGCTTATTGCTTCATCCTATGTATTAATTATCCACTCCTAATCAGCGGGTTCACATTCTTAAAATAAAAGGAATGATGTGAGAGGTCTTAAGTTAAGACGGTCTTAACTAAGACCAACTCTTACAAAGATTATGACTCCGTATCAATTATGCTCATTTATATTGCTTCTTTGTAGTATATATTATAATAAACTCGTATTGAATTTCCAAAATTCTATTCTGGCCAAGTCATAGCATTTGAAGCACCATATATATCAGCTGACTATATCATCAAACTCATCAAAGTATCCAATCTTACTTTCCTATGATGAAATAGTACTAATCCAGAAGTCACACACATCAAAGGACAGTCAGCATACTCATTCAATAACATGAACTTTAGCATAGTAATACACATTCCAACCTGCACTCTTTGTATAAAACAGTTATCATTCCAAATGGTAATCCAAAATCTTGAAAAAAATACTCATAGACAACATTCTATACTTGATGAGTTAGGGTTTTAAGACAAGAATTAACAAAAACACGAACCAAACATAGCTTTGCACATAGTTGACTAGACTTGGAAACGATACTATCAAATCAATCAATCAATACTATATATTAATTCCAGAAACCAAGGGACTTCAATGTAATTAAAGAAATTTATACAAATTAATTATACTATATAGTTTTAAATCGATAGCACCGTGCGATGGACCTGATAAAGGGACCTCAATGTAAATATTATATAATTTTGGTTAAAAGTATAATATAAAGATGCCTTGATGAAGAATATTTATGGAAACTACATTAAATTAAAGTAATTAAATTTAGAAAGCACAATAATATAGTGATTTTCCTTAAAATTAACATGCCTCACTTATGGAATTAATTAGTATCATCATAAAATTATAAATTAAAATGTAAAAGTAATAGTAGATGCAACGAGATTAATAAAATTAACGGCATTAATGTGGGAGTAGTGACAGTTATAATAATGATAGTGGGAGTAGTGAATGTAACAACGAATGTAGTGAAAGTAACACTGGTAACAATTAAAATTATGAACAATTAAATGACCAATTGACTCAAGGAAATATTTTATTTATTTAAATATAGGCCGGATAAAATTAATGGGAATAATGAATTTAACAGAAAAAATAGAGGAATTAGTAAAAGAAACAATAGTAACCACGTGAGTAGTGAATGTAATGATATTAACAAAGAATGTCGTGAAAATAATAATATTAATAGCGGGGTAGTGAACGTGTCTCATAATTTAAAAATAAATTTTTCATTTTATTATAATTACATAGAAAAATATATTACTATTAATAAACGTGTGAGTTAGACAACTCCAACATAATTTATTTCATTGAAAATAAAATTTAACTGTAAATAGAAGTAGCCCGGACGAGTCCGGGCACCAAATCTAGTATATCTTATTGTTCCGGGTATATTTCCAGAGCAGATATTTGTTACCACTCGTAGCTCGTAGAAAGATGTCCTTGCTTGAATTCTCCTTTGATCTGTCCTGAAACGATGAACAAACTGAGGGCTCGGCTTTGGCCGAGCGTACTCACTCCGACGCTCAAGTCAGTTAACTTAGAGAGGTAAGTTGTTATTACTTGGCTAAGAGTGTATATTGTAGAGAGATAAGATATTACCAGATGAATAGTGGTTATTAGGTCAATTTGTGGATCCTTTCCTCAATGAAGGTTGAGGAGTATTTATAGACCTTTTACCTTTTGTCACGTAGTGGCCAAGTGGCCAAGTGGCTAGCAGGTGAAAAGAACGTTTCACCCTCGGCCGATGGACCTATGGCAAGCCGGCCGGGGGTCTTGGATATGAGTACGCGGATATGTGCCCCGGCTGGCTGGTTGCCAGGCCGAGACCCAGGTGACAGGCCGATGGGCTCCATCGGCTAGACTGTCTGAGTCGTTGATGTTTCTGTGGATACTCTTGACCTTGCTCAATATGTTGACTTGGTCAGCGGTGCAGAATATGCCCCATCAATTTGCCCCCAGCGTAGTCTATGCCGTGGTATGGGCTCCGATGTATGTTGAGCGTATATTCTGCGCAAGTATTTTTGCAAAATATATGGTATCGGCTTCTTCTGATGCGTCGGCGTGGTTCTTGTTAGGCCGTACCATATCCCCCCTCCACATGGATGCGTAAAGGGTATCCGATGTGGAAAAAATGTGACGCTGGCCGAGACCAGGGCTGAGAGTGCCGGTTATTTTTGATTGCCCCCGGCCGGTGCTTCCTGGCTTGGTCGATCATGTGGCCGGCGGAGAGCAGGTGCCTAGGAATTTGTTGAGGGAGATGAACAGGCGAAGAGATGTGAATGGGCGTGTTGAATACGCTTGGTCACTGTAGCATTGATTGACATTTAACTGTTGCGACGATTGACATTCCGTGGTTGCATGTCTGACACGTGTCTGTTCGCTGATTGGTTGACGCTTCATGGGCTGTGCCCTGATTGGTCCTTCTTTGCGGGCTTTTACCTATAAATAGGGCAGTTATTCCGTGAATTTGGCTACCAAATTCATTTTCTCAAATTTTTCTCCAAGATCTTCATCTCTCTAAACTTTCAAGGGCTTCCATTTCTTCTAATCTTCAGAGTTTTTTGATCCGGCGAGTGTATTTCTTCAAGGTAATCAAATAAATTTTCTTTTATTTCGTTAGTAATTGTTGCGAACATGTCTTCTGTTGATGCCGGGACTAGTACTTCTGCGCCGGGGGGTTCCCCGTCGCGCTTTGACAAGGAGGGGATATTAGAGGCCGTTCCGCTAAGGTTTGGGGGCCCTAGGTCTCCTCCTCCCGTATTTGATCTGCCTCTCCTGGAGGAGTTGGAGGATGAGGATGATACTGATGTTGTTAATGATGATGATGATGAGAGGGCTCTCGTTGATGGAGGGAGGACGACTATCCCGGATCATGGTGAGGCCTGCACGACTGGCCTTGACCGTGCATTTACAAATAAATTCGCAAGCAGCTCCGGAGAGACTCTTTTCGGTGGTCATTTCTCCTTTGGTGAGGGGTATAAAATTGTTATCCCTGAGGAGGGTCAGGCGGTCTGCTGCCCTCCCTCGGGTCATATCGGCGTGTATATTAGGCATCTGGAGTATGGGCTCCGGTTTCCTTTGAATGAACATGTCATGGCCATCATCAAGGCTATGAACGTTGCCGTGGCCCAACTGCATCCGTTGGCCATGAGGACGATAGTCAGCTTTGTATGGATCTGTCTCTTTAGGGGGGAGGTCCCATCAGTTAACTTGTTTCGCCGCCTCCATAGTCTTGGCCGTCAAAATCCGGCAAAGTGGGGTGGTACACGTCTGAGAGGGAGCGGGCTACGTCTCGTGAACAAACTTACTTCTTGCAAAAGGCGGCAAGGGCGATGGGTGTACGTCCAAGTGCCGGAGGACTACCCATTGCCCGGTCTTTCCGAGCCCCGTTTACTTACGGTGTGAGACCCGGGAAGAGTATGAGAAACACATCTCCCGGGGTAGCAAGGTTAAGATGGACGCTTCGTTTGTCCCCCTTCTTGTGGATGAGAAGCGGCGTGCGGCTGTTTGATGCCGAGGAGGGATGGCTGCCCCCGACTCAGATTATTCTCCAGGATGAGCTGCTATGCCGCGTCGGCCTCATACCGGCCCTCAACTGGGGTGAGTGGGGTCGGTGTGAGGCCCACCTTTGCTTGTTATGTTCCTTTTTCAGAGCCTTGTTTTACTTCCTTTATGTAACTCTTGTTTGATTTCTTGCAGATCGGTTTGGGCGGGATCTGTCTGAGAAGGACTTGAAGAGGCTAGGGCTTGACAAGGACGGGAAGGTTGTCAACCGGCGTCCTACGGCTGAGTTGAAAGATCGCAGGCTATCCCCCAACGAAATCATGGAAAAGCAGACGAGGGGGTTGGATCAGGAGACGGCCCATGCACGGGTTCTTGGAGGCGTGCCGAATAGATCGAAGAGGGCAGCGTCCAAGTCGGCGGCGGTATCAACGCCAACTCCCTCTTCGACCCCGGTGGTCCAAAAGGATCATGTGGAGGTGATCAACATTACTGAGGAGGAGGTGACCGTTGCTAAGGTCCCCTCTCCGAAGAAGAGGAAAGATCCACCGTCTGCTTCCACCGTTGCCGGGGAGGAACCTGCCTCCACCAGCCCTCCAACTAAGAGGGCCCAAACTGGTACGGATCTAACTTGTGGTTCGGATTTAGCCGGTTCGTTGGGCGTTCCTGATGACAGACTTTCCGATGTATCAATGCATGGTGACATGGATGCTCTGTGTAAATTTTTTGTAGATCCGTCATCGGCAGCCGGCGTTCTGACTGAACGGCAATCAGGGAAGCAGCCTGAGAAGGTTATTGAAAAGGCGGGTGATAGAAATATCACCGTTGACTCCTCAGCTCAGCAAATTCCTCCCACCGAGCTCGTGGCGGAGGGTGAGAGAATATACAAGAAGTTGGGGAAGTGGATCCGTCTAGCCGGCTCCCTCGTCATGGAGCGAGGAAAGGCCGCGGCCCCCAACTGGGCCACCGCGCAAAGCTCAAGCTTGATCTCTCTGCTGCGAGGGGGGAAGCCGGGAAGGCTAAGCGGGATCTCGTTGCTGCCGAGAAGCGTGTGGGGGAAGCTGAGAAGCTGCTGAAGGCCGAGAGGGCCAAAGTTGAGGAAGCTGATGGCGCCACGGCCAAGATGATGGAGGAGCGGGACAGGTATAAGGGCGCCTACGACGCTGTGGTTGCCAAGAGGGACGAGTGGGAGGATCGGTTCCAGAAGCAGGCGGAGGTGCTCAGGGACACGCAGGCTATCCTTGCTCAAAAGGAGAAGGATATTGAGATGCTCCAAGATGATCTCCTCCCTAGGATGTGCGTTCAGTTCCGGGATCAGGCCGAGGAGGCGGCCAAGGAGGCAATCAGAAGGCTCATCACCGACGGCTCCTTCCCGTGGGACAAGTATGACCAGCTCCTGGATGAGATGGCTGAAGCTGCGGAAGCAGCGGCTGCGGAGAAGGCGGCCCATGATGCAAAGGTGAGGGAGGATGCGAGGCTAAAGGCGCTCGAAAATGTCGGGCCTTCTTCAGAGCCGGCCACCGAAAATGCTGCTGCTACCGATGGAGTGCAGCAACAGGCATAGGGAGACGGGCGGTCGTCACCAGACTCACCCGGCATCTCGGATAGCCTTAGCTGTTCGGGGGCCAACTATTGAGCCTTTCCTCCCTGCCATCTTTTGGCGCTTCAATTGATATGCTTGTAATCTTTTGCTTTTCTTTTCCTTGTTTGTAAAAACTTTCTTGGTAGGTTGTGTTTAGGCTTACCCCTATGGGGACGGCCGTCGTCTGTATTCTTCTTTTAATTCTTTTAACAAAGTTTGTCCCATTGGCTTTTGGCTTGGCCGAGGCTTTGATCACAATCCTTTGTTTGTCCTCCTGCGTTACTAATTGAGTGCCTTCGTTTTTACCTTTGGTATGGCCGAGGCAGTTTGAAGGTATATCTCAACGGTGTGACGTCTTTGACGTATCGACCGGTGTGTCCCCGTCGCTCTCGGCCAATTGCCGAGGTGACTGGGGTTATGGCTCGATAGCGATTCTTCTAGCATACCGGTCATTGTGTCCCCGTCGCTCTCGGCCAATTGCCGAGGTAACTGGGGTTATGACTCGATAGCAAATCTTCTAGCATACCGGTCATTGTGTCCCCGTCGCTCTCGGCCAATTGCCGAGGTAACTGGGGTTATGGCTCGATAGCAATTCTTCTAGCATACCGGTCATTGTGTCCCCGTCGCTCTCGGCCAATTGCCGAGGTAACTGGGGTTATGGCTCGATAGCAATTCTTCTAGCATACCGGTCATTGTGTCCCCGTCGCTCTCGGCCAATTGCCGAGGTAACTGGGGTTATGGCTCGATAGCGATTATTCTAGCGTACCGGTCATTGTGTCCCCGTCGCTCTCGGCCAATTGCCGAGGTAACTGGGGTTATGGCTCGATAGCAATTCTTCTCTTTGGGTGGCAATTATGAAGGGGACAAGCACTTGGATGGAAAACTTGATTGTTTCTTCATTTAGGATCGCGCGTTGGGGTGTCCACATTGGGTTTGGACACCTCCGCCGCTATACAAAGTACTTTCTTAAGTTGTCGGTGTTCCAATGGCTCATCAAAGGCACACCCTCCATGTCTGTCAGCCGATATGTCCCCGGCCTCATTTCTTCAACCACCTTGTAGGGACCCTCCCAGTTGGCCGTTAGTTTACCATGAATATTTCCTTTGTTGGTGGCGGCCGACTTTCTTAGGACTAGATCTCCTACTTTTAAGTCCCTTTTGTGGACTCTTCGGTTGTAGGCTCTTCTCATCCGGTTTTGGTATCTTTGCCAAGTTGAGGCGTCTTTGTATCTCGGCTTTCTTCGACCAGATCTAGGGAGGCTTTAAGGCCTTCCTCATTTTCGACCGGGTTAAAGGTAGCCGTTCTGAATGTTGGCACCGTCGCTTCAATTGGTAGGACTGCTTCGGATCCATAGACTAAGTGGAAAGGAGAGTACCCCGTTGCTTCTTTCTCCGTGGTCCGTAGGGACCACAGGACGCCGGGTAGTTCATCGGCCCACCTTCCTTTAAGGTCTTTCACTGTCTTCTTCAAACCGTTGAGGATCGTTTTATTGGCTGCCTCCGCATGTCCGTTGCTCTGTGGGTGGCAGACGGAGGAGTATGCATACTTGATGCCAAGCTCTTCTAACCAGTTCATTATCAGGTCACTCCAAAATTCTCGGCCGTGGTCGAACACCATGACTTGGGGCAATCCGAAACGGGTTATAACATTTTCCCAGATTACCTTTCGATCGCGCATTTGTGGTCTTCGCCGCATCTTGCTACAGCTTCAACCCATTTGGGGAAGTAATCAACGGCGACGATCAAGAACTTTCTTCCTCCGGAGGCCGTTGGAAATGGCCCTAGCATGTCCATCCCCCACTGTGCGAAAGGGAGGGGGCTAAGCACCGGTTGCAGGTCTCAGGAAGGAGCGTGTATCACCGGGGCATGCATCTGGCAGTTCGTGCATTTCTTGGTCTTCGTTCTGGAGTCCTGAAGCATGGTGGGCCAGAAGTAGCCGGCTCGGAGAGCTTTGTGGGCTAGCGTTCTTGCCCCCATGTGGTGTCCGCATATGCCCTCGTGAATCTCTGTCAGTATTAGCTCTGCGTCGGTTGGACCGACACATTTCAAGAGTGGTCTTATTACGGACCTTCTGTACAGTTCTCCTTCGAACACCAAGTACCTTGCGGCGATCCTTTTTATCTTGGCCGAGAGATTGCGGTCCTCCGGCAACTCACTTGTAACTTTGTACTTCATTATCGGAGTCATCCACGTTGTCTCGGTCTCTACGTTGCCCATCATGCCGACGTCCTCGGTGATACTCTTCGTATTCCTGATATCTACCAGCACGGTTCGGCTGATGTTCTTGATGGTTGAGCTGGCAAGTTTGGAGAGAGCGTTGGCCGGTTGTTCTCGGACACGGGGATGCATTTGAATTTTGAAGAACTTCAATTTCTTTGTGTCGGCTTTTACCCTTTCCGGGTATCTTACCATCCCATCGTCTCGTGCCTCGAACTCTCCTCTGATTTGGTTGGTAACCAACGGTGAGTCATCTTTAACACAATGTGTTCGCTCGTGCCCCGGCTAGTTCGACCCCGATTATCAAGCCGTATTCGGATTCGTTGTTTGAGGCCGGGAAGGTGAATTTCAAAGCGTACTCAAACTCGTCTCCGTTTGGGCTGATGATAAGGATGCGGCGCTTGTTGTTTGTTGTGGAGGACCCGTCGGTGAATACCTCCCATACACCGGGGTGTATCTCCTCTTGATATGTGCACTCGGCCAGGAAATCTGCAAGTGCTTGTCCCTTTATCGAAGGCCTTGGTTTGTATTCAATGCCGAAGCCGGATAGCTCCACCGCCCACTTGATGAGTCTGCCGGATTGCTCAAATTTTTCCAGTGCTTTCTCCAATGGCTGGTCGGTTAGGACCGTCACGGGATGGGCATCGAAGTAGGGTTTTAACTTCCTTGCGGCGATGACGACAGCAAAGGCTGCTTTTTCAACAAGCGGGTAGTTTCTTTCGGCGGGCAACAATGTGTGGCTGACAAAGTAGATTGGGTGTTGCTGCTTGTCTTCTTCCCTGATGATTACGGCACTGACCGTGGCCGAGGTAACTGCTATGTATAGGTAGAGCGTCTCCCCTAGTATCGGCCTGGACAGAGTTGGGAGAGTCTGAAGATGGGCTTTCAGTTGCTGGAAAGCCGTGCTCTGTTCCTCCCCCCAGTTGAAGTCTTTATTTCCTTTCAATACCTTGAAGAATGGGGTGCTTTTGTCGGCCGACCGAGAGATGAAACGGGCTAGGGCCGCCATTCTCCCGGTCAGCATCATAACCTCTTTTCGATTCCTTGGCTCCGGCAGGTCTAGGATTGCTCGGACTTTGTCTGGATTGGCATCAATGCCTCTGGCACTGACGAGTACACCGAGGAATTTACCTGCCCGGACACCGAAGTTGCACTTCATTGGATTGAGCTTCATCTTGTATTTCCTTAGTGAACAAAATGTCTCGTGTAAATCGGCCAGGTGCTCGCTGTCAGACTTGCTTTTCACAATAGCATCGTCGACGTAAGCCTCAATGTTTCGCCCTTTTTGGCTCTGGAACACTTTATCTACCAGTCTTGTATATGTAGCTCCGGCGTTCTTCAAACCAAACGGCATCATTTTGTACATGTATGTGCCGTTCGCGGTGATGAACGCGCATTTAGGCATGTCCTCCTCAGCCATGAATACCTGATGATACCCTGAGAAGGCGTCCAGCAGGCTCAGCATGGTGTAGCCCGCCGTGGCGTCGATTAAGCTGTCTATCCGAGGCAAAGGGTAACAATCTTTGGGGCATGCTTTATTAAGGTTGGTAAAATCTACGCACATTCTCCATGCCCCCGACGATTTCTTCACCATCACAACATTGGCTAACCACTCAGGATAAGTACAAGGCATAATAAAGCCCGCTGCTAGTAATTTATCTACCTCGGCTCTGATGGCGTCATCTTTCTCGGCTGAGGAGTTTCTCATCCTTTGCTTGACAGGGCGAGCTGTGGGGAGTACGTTTAGCTTGTGAATGATTACCTCCCGGCTCACGCCTGGCATCTCGGCCGCTGAGTAGGCGAAGACGTCTTTGTTTTCCCTCAGCAGATCTAGGAGAGCGGCTCTGAATTTTGGTTCCAGGTCGACACCGATAGTCACGGTGCGGCCTGGGTCAATTTCTACCTCCTCGGTCTCCGCTCCCTCTACCATGCCGACGGTGGTATCCGTGTGTTCGCCATCCTGTCGTAAGGATGGGCTCTTCCCCTTTTCTGATTTCTTCGCCGCTTTGAAGGATTGCAGGTTGCACCCTCTGGCGGATACTTGGATATTCACCACCTCATCGTTCTCGTTCTTCGAGACGAGCTTATGCGCTTCCCCCCGGTCCGAGACATACATCAATGTCAGGGCCCGGATGGACATCACCGCGTCAACCTCACTCAGGGTATCTCGGCCTATGAGGACGTTATAGGCGGATGAACCGTCAATGACCACGAATTCCGACATAACGTTCTTGGCTGCACCTCGCTCTCCGAACATTACTGGCAGTCTGATTGACCCCAGGGGTACCATGCCGGCCCCAGAGAAGCTATACAACGGGCTGGTGCAGGGGGTCAAGTCTTCAACCTTCAGACCGAGGCTTAGAAAGCATTCTCCGTACATAATATTTGTGTAAGCGCCTGTGTCAATTAGGCATCTCTTCACCAAGTGGTTGGCTATGTCCAGGTGGACTGTAAGTGGATCGCTGTGAGGAGCGACGACTCCTCCGTAGTCCTTCTTCCCGATGGTCATGTCGGGGATGTTAGAAGCGTGGGTTGCTGTGTTGGGCACGAAGTTGATGGCCTGATATAGCTCATTCAGGTGTCGTTTGTACCCGCGAGTGGATTCACCGCTCTCATTGCCCCCAATGACAACATTGATTACTCCTTTCCGTTCTAAGACGGATTTCTTGTTTGATCCACCGGCGTCCGTTTTTCGGCTTCCGGCAATGTATTTACCTAGGCTCCCCTTCTGGATCAGTTCCTCAATAGCATTCTTCAGATGCCGGCAATCGTTCGTTAAGTGGCCGGTGTAGCCGTGGTACTCGCAATACTGGCTTGTGTCACCGTCGCCCCTCGGCTTAGGGGGCCTTTCCCACTTCTGACCTTCGCTTTTGCTCAGGGAGAAGACCTCTGCGGCGGATACGACCAGGGGGGTGTGATCATTGTACTGCTTTCGGTAGTATGGTGCCGAGCTCCCCCCGACGCCCGTCGAGTTCTGTTTCCTGGCGGACTTGTCGGACCGTGGCCTATTGTTGTTACGGTGCCCTTCATCCGGGCTGTCTTCCCGGTGGCTCCTCTTCTCTGAGTGCCCAGTCTCGCTGTGGTCTACCCAGGTTTTGTGGTAGTCTTCTACCTTGATGGCCTGATCGGCCATCCTCCTAGCGACATCTAGGCCCAAACCCCCGTGCTTGATGAGTTCGTCCTTCAAGTTTCCCTTTGGGAGGCCTTTCATCAGTGCGAAAGCCGCTAGTTCGGGGTTGATTTCCCGAATCTGCTGAACCTTGCCGTCGAACCTCTTCACGTAGCTTCGTAGAGACTCGCCCTCCTCCTGTTTGATAGTTAGGAGGTCCGATGTCTCCACGACCGTCCTTTTGTTGCAAGAGTACTGGGCTACGAAGGCATTTCTTAGGTCGGCGAAGCAGTATATCGAGCCGTCGGGAAGCCCCTTGTACCAATTCTGAGCCATCCCGTGCAGAGTTGTCGGGAAGACTCGGCACCAGACTTCATCGGGCTGCTCCCATACCGACATGTAAGACTCGAAGGCCTCGACGTGGTCGGTTGGGTCACTGTCTCCTTTGTACGTGAACGCCGGCAACTTCAGCTTAGGTGGCACGGCGGTGTCAAGGACATAATCACTGAGGGGCTGCTTGACCACGTGTCGGATGACACGCGGCGACCGACTCCTCGCATTCCTAGTCCGGCTTCTCTCCCCGTAGCGGGAAGGACTCCTTCTTCGACTTGGGCTTCTTCTCCGACTCTCCTGAGTCGGGCCATTGGTTCCCCGGTGTGTGCCTCGTCGGTGTTGCGCGTTTTGTCCTCTCCCGAGTGCGAGAAGGACTTATGTTTACCACGACCACTTTGGGCTCCTCCGGCGTCTTGATAGGGTCTGCTTCTCCCAGTGCTCCGTTCAAGTTTCTTGGAGTCACGTTCTGGGCCCTGGTCTCCTGGACGGCTTCCGCCGCTCGTGTCGGCGTGCCTGTGTGAGCTGGTGTACTCCCAATTAGGTCCAGGAGCACCTTCAGTTTTGCTACGTCAACGACCTGTCCCATGATGGTGACCTGGTTGGCGGGCGGCGGCGTGTCTGGTATTATCGGCATTCCGAATTCCGGTTGGATTACTCCGCCGGTGGAGGGTTGCACTACTCCAGAATGGTGAAATGTATCATCTTGGTGTAGCTCGGTTTCGTCGGTCACGACTACTTGTTGTTTTGACATCTTCTCAGCTTTTTTTGGGGTGGGTTTCTTTTTTGTGTTTTTGTTTTTGTTGTTTTGGGAATGAATGTGACTAGCTTCTAGTGTCTATCCCCACAGACGGCGCCAATTGTTCCGGGTATATTTCCAGAGCAGATATTTGTTACCACTCGTAGCTCGTAGAAAGATGTCCTTGCTTGAATTCTCCTTTGATCTGTCCTGAAACGATGAACAAACTGAGGGCTCGGCTTTGGCCGAGCGTACTCACTCCGACGCTCAAGTCAGTTAACTTAGAGAGGTAAGTTGTTATTACTTGGCTAAGAGTGTATATTGTAGAGAGATAAGATATTACCAGATGAATAGTGGTTATTAGGTCAATTTGTGGATCCTTTCCTCAATGAAGGTTGAGGAGTATTTATAGACCTTTTACCTTTTGTCACGTAGTGGCCAAGTGGCTAGCATGTGAAAAGACCGTTTCACCCTCGGCCGATGGACCTATGGCAAGCCGGCCGGGAGGTCTTGGATATGAGTACGCGGATATGTGCCCCGGCTGGCTGGTTGCCAGGCCGAGACCCAGGTGACAGGCCGATGGGCTCCATCGGCTAGACTGTCTGAGTCGTTGATGTTTCTGTGGATACTCTTGACCTTGCTCAATATGTTGACTTGGTCAGCGGTGCAGAATATGCCCCATCACTTATTTTGTGTCCATGTACACATGATGAATGTATCCCGCATTCCCGCTTACATAGATAACAAATTTTAGGCATAAGAAGACGGTAAATTATACTATGCACTCAGGAATATGGCATGGTAGTCTCTCCTCATAAATTTTTTTTATAGTAAATAAATATTAAATTTAATAAATTATAAAACTATAAAAACTATATTATTATTTATAATTTTATTTCTCTATAAATGGAGATTAATACATATTCATCAAACTACACTGTCATATTCACTAAACTAAATGTGAATATTGTTGAGGTGCAAACCCATGTCCCACATCGGTGGAATAAAGATGGAAGATCATCTTTATAAGTATCTACAAAATATAATAGTACGAGGCCTTTTGGGAAGAAGACCAAGAGTAAATCTGTGAGGGCTTGACCCAAAGCGGACAATATCGTACTATTATGGACAGTAGACACCGGTGCAGCAGAGGCCCAACACGGAATACTGTAAGGCATGGAACTCCTAGCTCGGGGTGAGTCCTTCAGCTTATCAAGACTTGGGGATGCAGGTGTCTAGACTTGGGGTTGTAGAGTGTGGGAGTCCTCCATAGAGGTCAAGGTCCGAGTCAAAGATGATGGCCCTTGGTTTGAGGGGAGGATTGTTGGGGTGCAAACCCATGTCACACATCGGTAGAATAAAGATGGAAGATAAGGAGCTCAAAAGTAAATCCGTGAGGGCTTGGCCCAAAGCGGGCAATATCGTACTATTATGGACAGTAGACACCGGTACAGCAGAGGCCCAACACATAATATTCACGCTTCCGCTATAATTGTGTTATATTGTGAATGTCGCACTATAAAACACATATAAAAGCTTCCTATTGGCTGCAGCATTTTAGGGAAAATTCATCCCACGTTCAAGCCTAAATGTTTATTTACCCTCTCTCCTCATTTGGTAATTAATTCCTCTCTCTCCTCTATTACCATATTTTCAGATTTATTTTAAGCGACTATTTTTAGAGACTATATAGTATATTATGATGATATATGATATGACATGGATATATGATTATGTCGCCAAAAAAATAAAATTAAATACAGTCCACATACAAAAAATTACATACGCAAAAACCGAGTTAATATTGAAATTAATTACAGTCCAAATATCAAATTACATGTCGCCTAAAAATAAAATTAAATACAGTCCACATACAAAAATTACATAGGCAGAAAACCGAGTTAATATTGAAATTAATTACAGTCCAAATATCAAATTACATATCCAAAATTATAAATTACAGTCCACTAAAAAATTTGCATTCCCAGAAAACCGAGTTAATATTGAAATTATTTACAGTCCAAATATCAATAAATTACATATCTAAAATTATAAAGAGTTTTTTGATAACTGCTACCACAAGTAATCCACTTTTTAAGAACTGTTACCAAGGTAAAAAAAAAGTTTAAAAACTGCTACCATAATCTTTGGTTCGTTAAAAAACCAGTACCAATTAACCCCGAAGCTCAATTTTTCACTTGAAAAGACAAATTTACCCCTCCCTTTACCTTTCCCCTTTGTTAACCAGTAATAAAACACAATTTCTAGCCTAACTAATCAACCGCACTAACTCATACTTTCTCATATTTCTTCATCTAAAACAAATCTAACCTGCCATTCTTCTTAATTATTTGAAGAATTTCTTCTCATTCTCAAATTTACGTTATAATTCATCCACCAAAGTACCCTTTTTTTACCTTTCCCCAATTTGTCGGCATTTTCTTCTCATTCTTAGTTTTGTTTTCCTTCTTTACCCTTTACCCTTTATTCTTAATTCTTAATTTACCTTTAATTTAGATATTAGTAGTAAAAATTTCAGATGTTAATTAATTTCCCGCGGTAATTGTTTATAGATTGCCTGATTGAATCCTTCTTTACCCTTTATTCTTAATTTTTTTATTTTTGAACCAAATATAAAAAAAACCCAGATTTTATACATATAAAACATCAAATATAAACCCTAATTTGAAAACAAAGGAGAGATTAAAGAGGGGTTAATGGACTAGCAAGAGAGAGAATGAATGAATTGAAGGGTAATGTTACCCGATAGTATAGATTCAAAAAGAAAGAATGAATGAATCATTTCAATTGAAAAAATCAAAAATAGGGAGAAACAAAGTAGAGGTTGAAGAAGGATTAATTGAGTAGAAGAGTGTAATGTGTAAGGATGAGTGTAATCTTACAAGGAAAGGGGGGAAGGGTAAAATAGGAATAGAAATTATGACTTAATCTAAGGATTTGAAATGAATGGCTGAGATTCATTTTAATTGGGCTTCGGTGTTAATTGGTACTGATTTTTTACCGAACCAAGGATTATGGTAGTAGTTTTTAAACTTTTTTTACTTTGGTAGCAGTTCTCAAAAAGTGGATTACCTGTGGTAGCAGTTATCAAAAAACCTAATTATAAATTCACAAACTTTCATTTGTGACGGCACGTATCCGTCACTTTGGAGTGACGGATACCATTTTCCCTCACAAATGACCCAAATAGAAGAGAGAGGGAAGCACATGGGGTGCCCCCACCTTGTCCCCCCTATTCGTTTTGTGAGTGGCATTATCCGTCACTTGCTCCGACCCGTCTTCAGCAAGACTAATTGTTATAAATTACAGTCCACTATTACATACCCAAAATTGAAATTTTAGCAACCAAATAACCAAACTAAATATAAAATTACAGTCCAAAAACAAAAATTACATATCCAAAAACCGAATATGAAAATTATTTACAGTCCAAATACAAAAAATTACATACCCAAATAATCCAAAAAAATATAAATAAGCAATCAATATTATATATCCAAAAAATATGTAAATTACAAATACAATCTCTCAGGTTGATGTATAAAACCATTGACCATTCATCATCGAAATTTGATGAACTAGGTCACGTTAACTAAAGGCCGCCTTAGCCACGGACAATGGGATGGCACAATAGTTAAGCTTCCAATAGCCATCATTAACATTAAAAAAATGTACTTTTATAGTTGAAATAACTCAACGAACTATTCTCCCATTTCCGAAACTCCGATAACATTAGCTGTACAAGAAACAAAAAATTTCGTTATCCCAATTAAAATTAATATTTGTTTTAAATTTTTAATTCATATCAAAGTATAGACGAATTAAACGAAATACAATTTAATAAAACATTGTAAGTCATAGTTCAATTTCATAGTCAAGTTAATAAAATTGTTACTATTATTCTTGGAATTTACAAGTTATTATATTAATCATAATCAAAGTATAGACGAATTAAACGTCTTTTATTTAAACCCATTTAATTATAAAAAATATAATACTAATACCTTGAAAAAAATATAATACATATCAAGTGATTGATGAATTTATTTATTACTAATTTTAATAAACGACTGATGAATTTACTTAATAATACTAACACCTACAAATAAATATATTACATATCGATTCCTCATGTCACCCACTATAAGAAATCCTGTTTCGGGCGACTGAAATCAGTCGCTAAAAGGAAAATGGCGACTGAAATCAGTCGCCAGAGCACTGTAGCAACACTTAGTCGCCAATTGAAAATCGGGCGACTGAAGTCAGTCGCTAAAATTGGCGACTGACAAAATAGTCGCCAAATAGCCAAATTGGCGACTGCAAGTAGTCGCCAATTTGGCGACTGATAGGCAAAGTAGTCGCCAAATTGGCGACTGAAATCAGTCGCCATTCTTGATTTTCAGTCGCCAATTTGGCGATTACCTTGACCTTCAGTCGCCAAATTGGCGACTACTTTCAGTCGCCAAATTGGCGACTACTTTCAGTCGCCTTTGGCACTGGCAGGTCAGGAGCTTTTGTTTTGGGTACTCTGTTTTGGCGACTGAAAGTAGTCGCCAAAATTACATTTCAGTCGCCAATTCCAGTGTAATTTTCGTATGAAAATTCGGTTTTTCATACTACCATATCCTTTTCATTGCTCGTACCTGCATTTCTATTACTACAGCACCAACTTGAGCAAACCAAACTCACAACACAACACAAATGGAACACCAATAACCAAATCTCATATATAAAATGAGAATAAACCAAGTTAACAAGTTAACAAGTTACCAACAAATCCTTAACAAACCAAATCCGTCACTAGTCTAACTAACACTACCATGTTCTTAAGTTTTGGGAAAGGGGCACATAAGTCAAGCAACAGGAAAAAAAGCACCCGCGCCAAATCCACCTCCTCCGGATGGATCATTAGGATCTTGTCAATGGGGACGGGGACCGGAGTTGCACGAACTGAAGAAGGCTTGCATTTGATCGAACTTTGCTTTCATTTCCCGCATTTGTTGATCCCTTTCGGCGTTTAGGCGCCTTTCTTCGGCATTTTGGCGCCTTTCTTCATCAAGTTGTGATTGTAAGACACTTACAATTCCCGGCCCATAAGTTTGTTTGGACTTTGAAGAAGTCCTTGCTTTTGGCGCCTTGAAGAAAACTCCATGAGCTTCTCCGGTTCCATACACCGAGCCCTTTTTGTACCCCTCAACCAAGTCAAACCAAATATCATTATCAGGCCTATCGGGGGCGTTCTCTTTTTCACGCAAATAAGCATCCTACAAGTGAAACCAAATATCATTAAAGGTTATTTTTTCATGAAAAATTTACCTATAATATATAATGTTATCAAAGGAAATTGACTAATTAAATGAAACATACATGTAGTTCCTTATCTTTCGCCTTAGCCCAATGCCTAATACCCTTATCATCAACCTTGCTATGCGTGTCTGCAAAGAGCTCGGGAGCCGTCATCTCTACCTTACCTTTTCTCTTCCCCTTCTAAAAACAAACAAAGCATAAATTCATGGTTTTCACGGTTAAATTTTTTTTAATAATAATCTAAGGTGTTGTTATGTATACTTACTCCCAAAACACGATCCAAGAAAGAACGGTTACATTCAACATTACTAACATATAATAATTTCCACCTTACTAACATTATACTAATTCACTAAACAATATAACCAATAAACAAAATCAACAACACTAACAACACTAACAAAACTAATATTAAACAAAATCAACAACACTACTATAACTACAATCATCACAAATTAATCCCAATTTCACCAAAACCTAATTAAATTACATTTAAAAACCTAATAATCAACACAAATGTTTATATAAACATATTAAATCATCCTAATACTAATTACAATAACAAAATAATCTAAAATTAAACAAAGTAATTGAAATTTAAAACAAATAAAGAAATTATACCTTCAAATAGCTTAGAATGAACCGAAATAAGGCACCAACTCTTCTTCCCGGCGTCGAGGTGGTCGGTGTGATGGTGGTCGGAGTAGTGGTCGGAGTGGTGGTCGGCTTAGGTGGTCGGAATAGGTGTTGCGGTTGGGACGAATTTTGTGTGTTTATGTTTTAGTTAAGTAAGAGAGAGGGGAGAAAGAGTCCCGTGTTGTTGTGTATAATAAGTGACTGGGCGACTGACAGAGGGGTAGTCGCCAATTTGGCGACTGATTTCAGTCGCCCGTTCTGAAAATCAGTCGCCAGGTCCAATTATTTGGTGGAATTTGGTAGTCGCCAAATTAGCGACAGCTAGTAGTCGCCCGAATTTTTTTTCAGTCGCCAATTTGGCGACTATTTTTTTCTCTCGCCATTTTTAGTCGCCCGAAACAGGATTTCTTGTAGTGACCTATTAAAAATAACAAAACAAATTTATAAACAAATAAATTTATAATAATTAATTAATTATAACCCACTATCTTTTTAGCACATCATACAACACCATTACCCTACAAATAAGGCATTACCAAGTAACTATCGTATAAAGCTACGTTTTTTGTTTAAATTAAACATCATTTCTTTTAACAGCCAACTATTTTTTTTAAAGATGATTAATAACAAATAATAGTATAATAATTAATTAATGAAACCCCACATTCTATTCAGCACTCCACACAACACCATGAATCTAAAAATAAGGCACTACTAAGTAACTACCACAGTTAGGTAACTGCCAACAAAAAATATAAATAAGCCTACCAGATCATATAGAAAAGTGTTTCTAAAAAATAAAATTTAAAGGTTTGTTAACAAAAAAAATTATTCATGGAAAGAGGAAGTTCTTCCAAATCGGGTGAAAAGAGACGAAATAGTTCAAGTGAACGCAATACACGTAAGTGATTAATGTTTATGACTAATCCATAATTCAATTATTTTGAATAGATTAAATATTATGGTATGATGTTTATTGAAATAATTGATTCTGCAATATTATTTAATTAATTAATTATTATTAAGCACTATTCACGTCTCCATATGGGAAATAAATTCTTATATGCAATATAAAGGCACAATAATATGAATAGTAAAAACTTTATAAGCTTGAGTCGAGAAACATAGCTTTGTTTGGTCGAAATCTTTATATAATAAACTGAAAAACTTTGGATAATCTTCATATCAAAGTATCCAAAAAATATCCAAGTATCCAAAGTAAAATTCCATGCTTGAACAAAACCCTACAAAAACACAATGGTAATAATAGGCTGTTAAATCGTATTACATTGTTAAAAAAAACAAATTCAAAGCTTTGTTAAAAAAAAAAATTATTCACGGAAAGATGAAGTTGTTCCAAAACGGGTGAAAAGAGACGAAAGATTTCAAGTGAACATAATACAAATGAGTGATTAATGTTCAAGTCTTCTAATCCATAATTCAATTATTTTGAATACAGATTAAATATTATGATAAGATGTTTAATAAAATAACTAGTTTTATTACCCGTGAAATTCACGGAGTTAACTGTATTGTCACGTTGGTGGTGTTTTACAATCCCGGATTTGCGGTCGCACTAAGCCCTATTGACAAAAAGGACTCGTAAGAATTTTTTTTTATCAATCTATACTTATACTACCATAATATATTGTCAGTATATTATCAATATATATTTTCTACAATTTACTAAATGTTTGCCGTGGATTATTAATATTTTGCCACGAATATTGTTACGTTTATTAGTGTTTTCTCACGATTATTGTTATTATTGTTATTATCTTCAATTTTGTTTAGCTATGTAATTAATTCAACCTAAAAAAAATTCAAAATAGATTTTTTTATATTTTTATTTGTGAACAATAATTCAAGGTAGATTGAATGGTTAGCATTATTTTGAAAGATTATGGTGAGAATTATATTTGTGTTTAATATGAGATATATTGGCTTTAATTTTAAGTTTAATTTTTCTTAACAAATAAAAAACAAATACTAATATTTATTGTGATTTAATTAGTGTTTTTTTTTTTTTTTTTTTTTTTTTTTTGGGGAAATGTAAGTAGATTTCATTAATCATCAAAAAAGTCCCATTACATCACTTTTTAATAAGACCTAAAACTAGGGAGAAAAGCTATGAAGCAAAGGACCTCATAACTCATTCACCCATTCAATAACAGTCCTATTTTTACACTTTAACTCAATCGTTTTCAGCCGAGCTCTAACATCTTGCTTCATCCTCTGAACTAGTACCATAGGCTTAAGAACAACTTGGTCTATCCTACAAGTATTACGATATTGCCATAGATGATACATGAGACTTGCTAGGATGACCCCAACAACCTTCTTCTTAGCAGCAGAATGGTTCATCCATGTGATCCACCAGTGTATACAGTCGTGTGCAGGTAACAGTACCTTGCACCATAATTGAATCAGTAGCAGGCATTGCTTGCTGAATGCACACTCAAAAAACAAGTGAGTGTGATCCTCAGCCATAACTCCACAAACTTCACAGCAATTAGTAACCAAAATACCCATCTTTACCAGTCTATCCTGTGTAAGTAGCCTATTCTGAGCTACTAACCAGCAGAGAAAAGAGTGCTTGGGACAAATCCAATTATTTAATGTCCAAGGATACCAGGTAACCTTATCAGTGAGAGGTTTCAGAAAATCATACCCCTTTTGAATTGTGTAAGGCTCACCTGTTAAGAGAAGAGACTTGAGCTTGTTCTTGACTTGGCAAATTTTCCTCCAAGCCCAGCTAGCTCCACTATGAGGTTCATAGTCCATCCATTGAGCAGACTTAATATACACTGCATGCACCCACCGAACCCGAGAGGTGATCGGTTTTTGTTGCACCCACGGACATACATTCCAATGGTAGCAATGTTCCAAGTTTGAAGGTCCCTGAAACCAAGACCCCCCGCTTCTTAGGTGCATATCTTCTCCCAAGAAACCGGTGCGGGATGTTCTTTAGGATCCTTTCCATACCATAGATATTGTCTGCAAATCTTCTCAATAGCATCAATGACAGTCTTAGGCAAGATAAAAATGCGAGCCCAATAACAGTGTAATGTGCGAGAACAGATTGAATCAACACGGCTCTACCAAAGATAAGACAATTTCCTGGACCCAGGGCTCTAATTTTTTCAACCACATTATCAACCAAACGATTCTGATCCATGACAGACAGGCGTTTAGGGGAGACAAGTAACACCTAGATATCCGAAAGGAACTGCGTTTCTTTTCATTCCAGTGATCTGCTCAAGCTCCTGGATAAGACTAACAGGGACTCCATTAGTGTAGAAGTTGGACTTACCACTATTCATCACCAATCCAGAAGCCTTGGAGAAATACTTGAAGGCTTGAAGCAAGAGCTCAATAGAACCTCTATCACCCTTGCAAAACATGATAAGGTCATCAGCAAAGCAAAGATGATTGAGATTGATCCTCTTACACAAAGGATGGTGCCTGAACTTTTTATGCTTGTGATCTTTGTCATAAGCACTCTCTTGAGATATTCCAAACAAAGAGTGAATAAAAGGGGGAGAGAGGGTCCCCTGTCTTAGCCCCCTTTGTCCTTTAAAGAATCCAAAAATTTCTCCATTGAGGGAAAGAGAATAGGAAGGGGAGGTAACACAATTCATCAGCAGCTCAATGAACTTCTTAGGAAAACCAGTAGCCTCAAGCATTGCAGAAACAAACGACCACTCAATGGAGTCATATGCTTTTTGAAGGTCAAGTTTCAATAACACTCTAGGAGAACAACTCTTCCTATTGTACAATCTAATAAGGTCCTGGCACATCAAGATGTTGCCAACAATGTCTCTCCCTTTGATAAAAGCCCCCTGAGAAGGACTGATAATATCAGGAAGAATACGGCTCATTCTAGCACAGATCACTTTAGAAAGACACTTATAAATAGTGTTACAGCATGCAATAGGTCTAAAGTGCAGCACAGTTTCAGGCATTTCCATCTTTGGGATCAAAGTGATGATAGTATTATTAGCTTGCTTTAAGAGCTTTCCAGTTTCATAAGCATTCTTAACAGCAGTAATCACATCACCACCTACAATGGGCCAATTATCCTTGAAAAATTGGCTACTGTAACCATCAGGCCCAGGTGCTTTGTTTCCAGGAATGGCAAACATAGCATCCCTAACCTCATCTCCAGTAATTTCAGCATTCAAAATAGCATAATGCTCAGGTGTGAGACAAGCACCCTGCTGAACAAGCTTTCTATTAAGTGGTTTGACAGGAGTAGAGGACCCCAACAGGTGCATATAATACTCCTCAAAAGCCTGTTGAATCATCTTTGGCTCAGAACAAAGGCTTCCCCTCATGTCCTTAACCTGGAAGACCCTATTCCTTGCCCTTCTCTTCTTGATGGCAGCATGGAAAAATGCAGTGTTCTCATCCCCATACTTCATCCAATCACATTTAGCCTTTTGTTTTAAGAACTGATCTCTAGCTTTAACCATATCAGTAAGTTCATGAGCACAAGCTCTCTCATTCTCAATCCACTCCTTGTTATAGGGGTCAGAAACAAGGAGTGATTGAAAATGCTTCAGGGATAATTCAGTCAACTTTGTAAGATTTTCAATATCCTCAAAATTATCCTTATTGAGAGCCAACAAGCCCTTCTTCAATCCTTTTAGTTTACTAACAATTTTAAACATGGGAGTGCCTTGCACTTCCCTGTTCCACCCAGCAATCACCACCTCCTTGTAATCATTGGCCATAGACCACATATTATAGTACTTGAAAGAATTACCCCTCCTTTGCCTCTCTTCCTCAAAGTGAACCAGACCAGGATAATGGTCAAACAGTCCCTCAGGGAGAAAATGAGCAAAACTATCAGGGTATTGTTCAAGCCACTCCTCATTGATGAAAACTCTATCAATTCTGCTATAAATCAAAGAATCAGACCCTTGCTTGTTATTCCAAGTGTAAAAAGCCCCTCTAGCCTTCATATCAGTAAACTGACAATCCCTTATAGCATCAGCCATAGGTCTAAGTTCAGCATTTGTGATCTCAGCACCCCCTATCCTCTCATTTCTCTCCATGATGGCATTGAAATCACCACACAAGAGCCAAGGAGAAGTAAGTTGCAGGTGATAAGATTTAATACTTTGCCACAGAGGCTCTCTTTCCCCCAGAGAGTTCAAACCATAAACCACAGTGAAGTAGAAACTCTTCCTCCTAGCTTTATCAAACACTTTTGTGTGAATACACTGGATAGTGACATCCAGAATGTCCACCTCAAACAAAGCAGGGTCCCAAATGATCCAAATTCTACCTCCAGAGTGAAGATGAGAATTAGTACAGATGGCCCAATTAGATCCAAAATTATTAGTAACCTTATTCCAATTCCTACTTTTAATTTTAGTTTCTAAAATACCAAACAAGCCAACTTTATTCATAGCTAAGAATCTTTTTATTTCATTTTGCTTGCTCGGATTATTCATTCCCCTAATGTTCCATGTACCACAGCTACCCATGATCAGCTATAGCATTACTGGGACCCCCTTTTTCAAACAACTTACTATCCAGCAATCCCCTTCCAGTTTTCTGCAAAGAATGAGATAAGGAGTCCATGAAGGAAAGCCCTCCTGGAGTAAACTTCCTTCGTTCTCCATTATCCTGCCTCATCAGTTTTGTTATTATCCTCCTAGGGAAAGAATTCTCAACAACAGGAGTTTTTTGCACCAGAACTAGAGTAACCACCAGATTCCTGGGAGTCTGCATCACAGTCTGATGCTGCACCACATGTTGTTGTGCAGGGACCTGCACCAGCTTCCTCACAGGTGGTTGCTTAGCAGGTTCCTTCTGTTTAGGCTCAGTCTTCCTAGGTTTCCAAACTTTCTTTGTAACAGGTGGTTTTACCATTCCTTTCCTGCACTTGTCAGCTGTATGCCCGACCCCTTTACAGGCAGTGCAGGACACAGGCAACCAATCATATTCAATTTTAACAGACTGTTTCTTTCCATTCTCATCTAAGAAATCCACTACAGAAGGAAACTGTTGATCGACATCAACTTCAACCATGATGCGTGCAAAGCCAAGGAACTGTTTATGAAAGGTAGGGTCATCACATCTAATGAATTTCCCAACTCCACTACTTAATTTCCTGAGACTTTCACCACCCCAGTATTTGACATCTAGACCAAAAATTTTCATCCAAATAGGGACCCTAGTGACTTCATGTTTCACAAGTTCCATATCCGGTGTCCATTCTTTGATAATAACAGGTTTATTATCAAAAAGAAGGTGACCATTACTAAGGACAGATTGTTGTTGAGCTTTAGTCTTAAAGCGTACTAAAAACAACCCATTAGGAAGGAAAGCAACCTTATCAACACCATTCGCTTGCCATATTCGCTTGACAAACCCTAGGAGAACAGAGCTCGGTGGATTCGCCCCTAAAATATAACAAACTACAGAAGACGACCAAAAATTTATCTCACCAGCAACATCGTCCTTGGTAATCTGAATCAATGGTGTCCTCTGAGTAGATGATAACTGCTGTTCCTTTTCAGATGGTTCCTCGTGCTCCTCCTCCTCTTCAACAATAAGCTCCAAATCAGACTCAAATTCTGCGATGAAAAATTCGGTTGCGATTTACCTTTATTAGATCGTTGTAAATAAATATCATCATGTTTTTGTGATTTTGGTGTAGATTTATTGGTATTTTTAGTCGAATTAGTAGGTGAATTTTGAGGATGTTTTGTTAGCTTCTTCTTTCGAGCCATTGCTTGCGTAAAAAGTAAGCTGATTTTTAGAGGATTTCTCTCTCTAAAACTTTCTCTCTCATCCTTCCTCTTACAATTCTTTTTGATTTAATTAGTGTTTAATGTTATGATTTTTTCAATTTTTTTAAATAATAATGATGATGTGTCATGCTCTAATAGTCTTAAAGGTGAATGTTGAAAGCTAATATTTAGGCTTGCCTTTTTATATTATACTAGTTTTGTAACCGCGAAAATCGCGGACTTGTTCTATTTGTTCCATTTATTTGCTTTTGTTGACGTCCATCTTTAACTAAAATATAAAATTTCTAGGGTTTCAAAGGCAACACTCAATCCACAAGGAGCATCTTTATTCTTTAACAAATCAAAAATTCCAGCTCAATAATCAAGGAATGGCACCAAGGAGATCTTCTTTTAGGAATGGGAGGAGACCAAGGATGAGGGGAAGTTCTAGCTTCTACCTCCCATGTCAACACATTAAGAAGGGAGCATGAAGAAATTGTGGATCTTACAAGACTTGATGACTTCTCAAATGTCGAATTCGTCAATGATGTGCAAAGACTAGTCTTCCACCGACTTCTAAGTAAGAACATTCTCCCTACTAAGTTTTTATGTCATGATACCTTGAGGAAACTTGGGATTTATCACCAAGTGGAATCTCTCTTTGAAGTATTTGGTCTCTCTACCCTTTTCCACATGTATAAACAAACTTACCGATCTCTTGTGCTTGAATTTTTGAGCTTCTTGAAGATTACAACCTTGAATAAAACAATATGCATAGAATTTAGGCTGGAAAATGTTTCAAGGATGATGACCCTTGTGGAATTCGCAAATGTGCTTGGTCTCGATGTTACGCCTACCCGGACATCGAAACCAAAGAAATATAGTGTTGAACCTTTGTGGAGGGCCATGATCGGCCGGGATTTCATACACACCAAGGAATGTCTCGCTTTTCATATTCAAAATCTTATCTTGAGACTTACTTATCGATTCCTTTCCGGCACTCTACTTGCTCGCCGAGATCCGGCCATTGTGAATCAACTTGACCTTGTGTTCATGGAATCCTACCTCAATATTCAAGGAAGGAGTGTGTACCACTTCAATGCACCTCTTGTGCTACTCGAAAAATGGGCAAAGTTTAGGAATGGTGATGATGATGGGATGAAACACATTGTGAATGGAGGACTCATTACTAGGCTTGCGAAACATTTCAATCCGAGATTCAATGAGAATAATGAGTATGCTCCTCTTTTGGGAAACACGAGGATAAATGAAGATCTTCTTCTTATTCATCATCATTGGATAGCCCTTGAGGGGGTTGATAAGCGGATCAAGTGGATAACGAAAGGAAGTGATCCGATCTATCTTCCAATGACCGGCCTACCACGCATCTCCCCAAGAAGAGGACCTTTATCACCAATCTCATCCTACCTCATCCCGAACCAAACAAGGCAAGCACCACCACCTCCGAATCCCCAACAACAACAACAAGAGCAACAATCTCAAGATGAGAAGATCAAAGTGCCTCCCTACCCATTTCCTTATCAACCGTACAACCATCCCAACCCCTTTATCCTTCCCCGTGATGACTTTATCACGGGAATTCTACAAGATTTGTACTTCCGACAATACGAAACCACCGTGGACAATTACTATGCACTCTATCCTCAATACCACGATATGGTTCGAAGGGGAAAGATTAGTGAGGAGGGAGCATTTCCCTCATGGGCACAAATGGACTTACTCTTCCCCAATTCGGAGAGGGCAAATGAAGGGGCAAACGGGAGACAAGAGGAAGGGAGCAACAATTCTTGCGGAGGGGACACGGTGGAGCTTGAAAGTGAAGAGGACGAGTTCATGGACCCGAATATGAGTGATGCATCAAAGGAGATGTGGGATAGTGATCTAGAGGGAGATGACGGCGATCTCTAGAGGATCACTTCATGGCTAGATGGAGCGGGCGTGAGGCACCCATCTCAAGCTTAGGTGAAGTTTCCTCATCTTTTCTCTCTAGTTTTCAAATTTTCATGAAAAGAAGTTTGTGTTTTGTTAACTTGTATATTATTTAATCTTGATCATGGTTGGAGTAATCCTAGCAACATAGAGGACTAACACCTCGGCCCCATTGAGGTGTTCTTATTTCATTGTTCCCACTTTTGAAAACCCAAAATGACAAATTTAGTTTCATGCATTGCATCTTGTGTGCATGAACTACACCCAACCTTAGGACATTAGAAATAATGTCTAACTCGGTTTGGGGAAGTACATGCATACACAACGGGAGGTAATCTAAATTATCCTCTCCGTCATAAACAAAAACCCATGCATCATGTAGTGTAGATTAGTGTAGCTTGCATTTAGTGTAGAAATCATGCATCATGTTTGCATAATTTCCCATCATTTTGGCCATTGAGGACAATGCCCATATTAGTGTGGGGATGGGGAATTCTAACTTTACTTTTATTCAAAAATCCAAAAAAATTGAAAATTTTCAAAAAAATCATAAAAATTTGAAAAATTGAAAAACCAAAACGAAGTTCATTTCCTTTGTAGTGTAGTCATATATATATTGTTGTATATATATTGTGTTTGTTCTATCCTTGTTCACATTGATCGACTACGCCACATCCGAGACATGAGGATATTGAAGACCACATGGTATGATCTTTCCAATCTCCTTTTTCCTTTTTATGTTAATGACTATGTGGCTTTATTTTGATTGATGCGGTATAACAATGTGAACTTAGGACTTGCATTTAGTTTATATGGCATATTAGTTGGTAGAATCATATGCATTAGGATGTATATATGCTAGTTGCATTATGGCATGTAGTTGCATGTTAGAAAAATTTTGCGAAACCGTCTATTTGGGAAGCTTGACAAGTGTATATAGGCCCTAGTAGATGCTTTTTCTTCTTAAGACTTTGCTTGTTAGAATACTTGTAAAACACTCTAGGATGTGTCATGCTAGTATCCTTTGACTCATGGATTAAGGCCTAGTCAAGAGTACCTTGTGGTGTGATAACTCCTTGGCTACCGTTTATTCCAAGGTGACTCTTGAAACCATTCATCCATCCATCCATCATCCATGTTCTACCACATTTTTGTCATCAAAGGGAATGGGCACAAAAAGAAATCAATTTGAGTTCAATGAAATGAAAATTGAAAGAAAGTTTGCAAAAATGCATCAAATGAAAAGAGGAGCAAAAATAGAACTCCTAAAGCTTCAAATATAAGCCACCCTCACTACATATGGGGTGACTTTGAAAATGTTCAAAAGAAATGCAAAGAAAAGTTGTCAAGTGTTGAAATGCCAAAAATCAAAAAAAAAGAAATGGCAAGAAAGTGTTCTCAAATGTTATATGCCACAAGAAATTGGGGGGAAAAACAACAAAGCAAACTCCCAAAGTGAAACTCAAATTCTATCGATCCCTTTATCCATCGTATCCATTTTTGTGCATGGTAGAGAGGGGATGACCCTTCTTCTTGTCTAGGCAAGAGGGGGAATTCCGCGATCCTCCAGTGTTTCTAACACCATAGGGAGTCTACTCTTGACAAAAGCATTTAACGATTGAGGACAAAGGTACCCTAGCTTGACACAATTTGGAGGTGATTTATTGGTATCCTTCTAGGCTTAGTAGTTTGAAGAAATTGCATCTATGAAGGAGTGTGTACCCCTGAATTGCTTCCCTTGTAGATAATTTCCGCCACTTAGATGAGGAAAGTGGCTATTCTTTTGTAGATGCATCCATTATTTGATTTTGTGTGCTTAATGTTTGGATGTGTCGCCATTTTGGCAAGACCCATCTTGCCTTGCAAGAAGGCATCCTACCTCATGGTTGTCTTGTTATGAGTTGAAGGGGCGGAGTGAGACCCGCTAATTGTCTCATATCGGCTATGTTATTAGGTTAGTTTAAATAATGGTCCTAGTCTTTGTCACCTCTTTACTCGGGACGAGCAAAGGTTCGGTTTGGGGATATTTGATGTGACCATAATTAGAGCATATTTAGTCCCCGAATTAGCCTTGTTCTCATGCTTTTTAGTGCATATTTGGGTCATTTATTGTCTTTAGTTCTTTGTTTTGTATATTCTTTGAGGTTTTGATCCCTTGGTAGGAAAGGAGTGCAAACCTTGCATTTTCATGGCAAAATGAGACTAAATTGATTGAATTCAATGACCAAGCATCAAGGAGAGACAAGATTAGAAGACCTTTGTACATACTATAGTAAATGGGCAATGATGAGAAAAGATCCTTGCATCCCCGAGGAAATCCCTAAGGATTTTATGAAGAAAAAGGAAGAAAAGAAGAAGAAACAAGACTGCACAGCAATCCGTGCGTCTTCCCTAGAAGACGCCCGTCTCCATCACCACAATCCGTGCGTCTTCACCCCAAGACGCCCGGGCAGCAGCTCCAGAAGACGCTCGTCTTCACCCCAAAACGCCCGGCAGAGACCACAGAATCCGCCCGTCCCGTGCTAAAGACGCCCGGATTCCCAGGCAGACCAATTTCGTTTCTTCAAGCTTCAAGAAAGATGTCCATCCTTCCAAAAAGACCGGCGTTTCCTTAAGTAGGGACTTAATCATCATTTAAGCCCTTAGTTAACCCTAATTCCTACACCTAATCCCCACTATAAATACCCCATTAGTCTAATTAGAAGAGCATGTTCTTCTTAGCAATCTTTAGTGTAGTTAATATCAATCAAATCTCTCTTTAATCTTGTAATCAACATTTAATCAAGTTTTAATACAAGTTTTATTTCCTTAATCTCTCTCTTGTTCATCCTTTATTTTGGGTAATTGAAGATTATTTGGGTTATTATTGGGAGATTGACAACCTCTCAATCAAGCATCAAGTACTTCTTTTATTCCTTGCTTTATTATTGGAATCATTAGTAGGTATAATTCTCTTAATCCCTTTTTAATTATTGTTAATTACTTTCATTTATTCATCATGTTTCACTTTGTTGGTATGATTGACAACCTTGCTAACATGTTCAACATGATAATGAGTGAGTAGTCACCTAGATAGGGTTAATGGGTAATTAGGGGAAACCAACATGGGGAATGATTCATGCTTAAATTAATATGCTTTCATGGTTTATTTGCTTGCTTGTTATTTATGATCTCAACTCATGCACATGTTATGTTTAATGAAATGTGAGCCTATGAATCCTTGCATTTTTTACCCATCACCTATCTTTTCAATGAGATTTGTAAGACATAAACCAACTCGAGTCTCATTAGACCATGCATGTTGTTGAGTAGGCAAGACTAAGTCGACTTGTAGGTGTTGTACAATCTAATCGATTCGGCTCCGGGACCCAAACTTTCCTAGGATTGTAAGATATAACCCAACTCAATCCATCACAACAATAATTGCTTGCTTATAATTTGAGAACATGTTTGTATGATCAATTCCCATGATTCCCCTATGACCCCATGACACCCTAGTGCTTTTTATCAATTGTTTACAACCCTTTTAATTCATCTTGCTTGTTTACTTTTATTGCTATTTAGTTTAGTGACCTTCTACATCAAAACCCCAAATTGTGACACCCCTAAGACACCGCTAGTTACAATAGAAATCTCATCTCAATTCCCGTCCCTTGGGATCCGACCTTTACTTGCCTCTTTACTAATTGTAGAGTTGTTGATGAAGTTATAAATTGTGTTTTGGTCTAGGTGCTCCTAACGACAAGTAACCGAAAAGATTTAGTCCCGACCAATCATCTTAATTACAAAACTAATTATACAACTTATTTAACGTTTACAATTTTAAAATCTTAAAAGATAGAAATATGGAGTACTTTTAAGAAGACTATGAACATTTGAATCACATGCACATATACACCTTATTTTTCACTTTTTCGTAAGTGTGCTATGTAGATAATTTTTATCCTTGAGACTTTGTTTGCTAGAATACTCTCAAGACACCCTAGGATGTGTCATACTAGTATCTTTTGTCCCATGGTCTATGGCCTAATCAAGGGTTTGCATGTGTGTCACCTATCCAACCTTATGATGTAATATGGACTTGATCTACTTATCTAGGGGACCTTGATTGACTTTACAATATTAAAGATGGTTTTGAAATAAATCAAAAGTAACAATATGAGAAATTGTGAAGCTTTATAATCCAAGATATATTGGATTTTTCATTTACCACATATAAGACCTTTTAGCTACTATCTTTATTACTAATGAGGAATTATATGGATAAATTTTACGATTTAAATTTTAATAATGAGAGTAAATTCTTAATTTATTTTTGTAATTTAGTACATGATCTTATGGTTTCCACTAAAAAATATTATTAGTAACTTTATAATCCAAGTTATTAGACTTTTTATTTACTACATATAAAACCTTTTAACTACTATCTTTATGGTTAATGAAGAGTTAGATGGATAAATTGTACGATTTAAATGATGAGAGTAAATTGTTAATTCATTTTTATAATTTAAATCATGATCGGTATTATGATTTCCATCAAAAAATATTAGTAAATCTTATGAAGAATTTTAATAAATAAGTCTGATGTAGCCTTAATATTAACCGATACTATAAAAATGACATGTGAATTAAAATTAGATGTTTTAAGTAGCCTTTTAACTATATTTTATATTTTTTTTTTTCAAAAACAGAGTTATAAAAAAAACAATTTACTAAGATCCTCTAAATTCGAATTAAAAACTAAAAATGTTTGGTTTTTATATCAAGTGAGACAATTACGTACCAAATAAGTTTTAATATCATTAGAACATGGTTCAAGGACGGATATCAAGTTTTTGTTCAACTAAATCCTTCTGTTAATAATATGTTAATACACAAATAGGATTATACATCCAGTTGTACCATAAGCATTGTACAACCAAGGTATAAGAATCCGAGCTTATATGTATTCTTTCTGAGTTAATTCAAAGTTCATGTTTTTAATGTGTAAATGGATGAACTCAATACTTTCTAATAAAGCTCATATTCTTTAACATAAAGCTCGGATACTTTATCTCAAAGCTCAGATTCTACACCGTACAACATATACAACTGGTTGTATAGTCCATGAATTTATGAGAAGACAAAGGAAGCATCACCTACAAAAATGGAAAAAGAAACAACATACATTTAACGATAATTCAATTAATCTTGTAAGAGGGTTTACATAAAGATAGTATAAAATAAATCTACCACAAAGCGATATTAGTGGATAAATTACAAAAAACTGTGCATTTTACAATAAGCTTATATAAATTACAAAAACAAAACTCGTAGAACATACCTTATGTATAACGTAATTAACTGCACAGTCCAGCTTTGCAATAATAAGAAAATTGTACCATTCCATCTGCAAAAATAAATCAAGGTGAGAATGATACGGAAATGGCTAGGAGGGAATTAATACCCTATTTAGTTATTAATTGTGTTTTATTTTGTTGAGTTTAATGGTTATAATTAGCTAGTTAATTCTCCTTAATTTAGCTAGTTAATTCTTAGGATGACAAGAGACTTTTCAATTGTCTCTTTTGGTCTATTTAAGCCAGTTACTTGGAATAAGAAAGTACTCAAGTTGTTTTCACAAAAATATCAAATTACATTGCAATTGTCGAGCACAATTCCGAGTTTGAACTATTGTCTAGACGCGCTTCTAGCATAGTTACTTGAGTTCGAGTCAATAGGTCTTGGCTTGGTCTCGTAATTTGTCGAGCTATAGGTCTAGCTTGTCAAATATATCCTTTGTTCTTTACTTCCGCTTTTAAATTCGCATCATAAGTGGTATCAGAGCTTCGGCTCTTGATTTCCTATAATCTAGACGGTCCTAGGCGTATCAAAATCAATCTTTAGTTAAATTTTCCTAAATTGAGACGATCCTATGTTGACAAAACAGATGGGGCACCACGAGGAAAATTTGTACTTTTCTGAATTTTCTTTAGTGGGGAACGATTATGCGATTAATTTCGATTTACCTCCGGTATTCGATGAATATGTTGAACCGTTGTATAAGGATGAGGAACATGTTGTTTTCAATGTTGGGTTTTCCATTGATGTCAATCAATCTCCGAACTTTGACAAGTATGGGGATGGTTGTACCAATTTCAGCTCCAATGCCCATAGACAACGTGCTTCTTTCAATTCTGGTCAGGGGTTTGTTGGATTCGTTCAGCTAATCCCGAATACAATTGATGCTCTCGAATTTCAGATTTGTCCAGATTATTATTGGGCTGATATTCAGGTGTTAAGGAATGCATTCGGTTCTAGTAAATTTCGGGGTGGCTACTTGGGCAATTTTCAAGCAAAAACCGATGCTATATTATTCTGGAATCCGGTTTCTTCACAAGGCATGTTCGTCAAGCAAGAAGGACAGCCTGGTTGTTCTTGGTGTGAATTTCAATCGAGGAGGAGTTGGGAATTGAACATGATGAACGAGCTTATAGGGTGTGTTGAAGATGACGAACTAAAAGACGGTTCTAGTTCATTGTTAATGCTCAACTTCGATCATGCTTTTATATTCTTGCAACTCGTGTTTTATCCTCGAGTACCGAGACTAGTTTCTGGTTTTGAAGCATCGTGTTACTCACTTGAACATGGGTCTGATTTCAGTCTAATTACTAACCTGAGCAGGTGCTTAATTGATCCGATAAAGTGGCAAATTCAGGTTGATTGTTACTTGGTTGTTTTTCAAGCAAAGGGTGCTGCAACATTGGGGATTTCATCTTATTTTCATTGCTTGTTCGTTAATGAGTTCGAATTCGTTGTTAAACCAGGCGAGAATGCAGCAGCTATGAAGAGTTACTGTTGTTTGCGTCGTTCGATCAATTCTGAATTCAAGGAGCCGTGTAGCCTGTCTGATTGTGTTCGTAAATTCGGTCTGCAATATGAGCTAAGTAAGAGTATTGCTGATCCTTTGAAGTTTCAAGATCAGAAGGATTCATTTGAGTATGGGTGTGAATTCGAATTGTTTTCTAAGCCAAACCAGTGTATGCTTGCTCTTTTTAAGTTGCAAATTCAAGCTAATTGTTGTTTGGTTGATTTCCAAACAAAAGGGAATGATGCAAATGCCACGGGATCGCGTTATGCATTCGGTTCTGATCTTGAGTTCGACATAATTGTTGGACCGACCAAGAATTCAATAGGTATTAACAAGTTTCAGGTTCATCAAGGTTGTTATTCAATTGCTTTTCAGGTGCCAATGGCCGCTACAGCCATGAAGGAGTCTGATTATTGGATGTGCTTAGTCCTTAGCATGGATAGTGATAATACATTTTTGCTTGTGCACGGAGGGAGGTGGGGCGGTTGGCACAAGAGGGTCTCGACTTTCAGCAGCACGGTGAAATTTAAAGGGAGAAACGAGAGGCGGTTATGTGTTGGAGATGATTCAAGTTTGTTGCATGCATTCGTTATCTTGGTTGCTCTCTTGTTTGCATTGTTCGTTTTTGATCCCGGACTCCCGGTGGATTGAAGCTACAAGAATTTAGGACAATTCTCATCTAAGGGGGAGGGGATGATACGGAAATGGCTAGGAGGGAATTAATACCCTATTTAGTTATTAATTGTGTTTTATTTTGTTGAGTTTAATGGTTATAATTAGCTAGTTAATTCTCCTTAATTTAGCTAGTTAATTCTTAGGATGACAAGAGACTTTTCAATTGTCTCTTTTGGGCTATTTAAGCCAGTTACTTGGAATAAGAAAGTACTCAAGTTGTTTTCACAAAAATATCAAATTACTTTGCAATTGTCGAGCACAATTCCGAGTTTGAACTATTGTCTAGACGCGCTTCTAGCATAGTTACTTGAGTTCGAGTCAATAGGTCTTGGCTTGATCTCGTAATTTGTCGAGCTATAGGTCTAGCTTGTCAAATATATCCTTTGTTCTTTACTTCCGCTTTTAAATTCGCATCAGAGAAATACAAATTGACATCAATAAAAGTTATTTAAACAATACCAAATAAAACACAAATCTTATGTATGATATGACTTTATTTTTTCACAAATGCAAATGATTAATAAAAATTATATGTAATGGAAAGTTTCAATAACATATGAATATGCCAAAAGCTTAGAAAAAGAGGGTAAAAAATAAAAGTGCTTATTTTAAAGACTTTACTTATATTAACTTAGCATCAAATAAGGAGTTAAATTTTAGGGGAGAAAAGAATTATCAAAAAGAAAAAGGAAGAGCTAAAGAGAAAATGAAGAGTTAGAGATGAATAAGAGGTCATAAATGTGATAATAAGTATTCTATCTTAATTCTATGAATGAATATTATTAATTAGTCACACATTATCAAATGAAATTTTCTTAGTGATTCTACGTTGTCGCATGTCTTATACATATGCTCAAGGTAGCCTATTTATATTATTGTATAGGTATGACATGTAGATTATGATATGTAATTTAGCATGCCTTTCAGTTAGATATATAGATTTTGTATTTAGATTATAGAGTTATTGATTTTACATACATAAATATGGAGCAAGGAGAAATGTAATGTAAAAGGTTTGCATGAGAGTGGTTTAAAAATTATCTTATGAAATTAAAATAAGACATATAGTTGATGGTTGATAGTTTAGCTTACTTTTTAATTATATTTATAAATTATTATTATTATTAAATCCACTTTGCATGAGAGTGATTTAAAAATTATCCTATGAAATTAAAATTATATAAATTTAGTTTTTTACCATTAATTATGAGATTAACTTTTAAATGTGGAATTGATAATTTTTTTTCATGTGTACTACTATGCTAGTATTTCCACGTGAACTATATTTTACCACGTCACAATTAATTATTGCCATGTCACATTTGTCTACGTGGCGTTTAATGTCTAGCCTTTTAATAATATTTATAGATTGATTCTGCAACATTGTTTACTTATAACTTAATTAATTATTATTAAGCACTATTCATGTCTCCATATGAAAAAAAAAACTTCTTATATGCAATATAAATGCACAACAATATGAACAGTACAACTTTATAACCTTGAGTAGAGATACTAAGCTTTTTTGGTCGAAATCTTCATATATTAAACTGAAATTTTTTGAATAATCCGCATTTAATCAGCGGAATGTATCCAAGTATCCAAAGTGAAATTCCATGCTTGAACAAAACACTACAAAAACACAACAGTAATAATAGACGGTTAAATAGTATTACACTGAATATACAGAAAAAGAAAAATAAACACAATAAAAGTAATGAAATGAATGAAACTCGGGTTTGGGTCAGGGTTGAAACCGGGTTCGGGTTCATGTTTGAATTCGGGTTAGGGTTCGGGTCATGGTCGGATTCGGGTTAGGGTTCGGGTCATGGTGGGATTCGGGTTAGGGTTCGGGTCATGGTCAGATTCGGGTCCGGGTCATGGTCCGATTCGGGTTCGGTCATGGTCGGATTTGGGTTCGTCTTCGGGTTAGGGTTCAGATTCGTGTTCAGTTTTGGGCTTGGTTATATTTGGGTTTGAATCCACATTTAATTTAGGGTTTGAGATTGACGTTGGGTTCGGGTTGAGTACGGATTTGGGGGTTAAAATTTATGGGTTTAGGGTTGAATTTTCTGGGTTGAAGGATGAAGGATTGAATTTGAAAGTGAATTTCTGGGTTTGATATCCAGAAATTCATCCTCAAACCCAGAAATTAAACTACAATCCCCTTTATGACGAAAATAGGAAAAAAAAAAAAACATGCAAATTAATCTATGGATTTAAAAATCAAGAAATACCCAGAAATTTTTTGATTGTTTTAATTACAAATACAACTCATTCATCAAATATAACGAATTTTAATGGTGACTAAGAAAATAATCACAAAAAAATACAACAATTTCGGAAATCACATAAATTATTCATATCGAAAACAGATATATGAAAACATGATTCATAAATATGAACAAACCAAAAAAAATAGAGGACAGACATAGCGTAAATCGAAGCGTACCAAAGTAAGTCGCTTGAAAATTAACCCGATGACTTTGAAGTTCAGGGAATATAAACCCACAAACAACAGTATGACGATGTCGAAGACCATATAAAACTCGAAAATTATGAACACTTATGATATATCTTTCAAATTTTGATAAATGATGATGAAACGGTGGAAATATAGTGTAGAATTTGATAAAATATTATTATAATTGAATGAATTCCGCCGGAAATATAGTGTAGAGAGATAAAAGGGGACGAGTGTGACGGAGTGTAGAGAGATAGAGAGGCGAGTGAGGGACGGCGTGTATTTGGGAGGAAAATAGGGTTTGTGTAATAGGGAGAGGGTATTTATATTATAGATTAATGGATATTGTATGATTTAATATAGAATAAGGCAACATCGGCCCAATGCAAATGAATAACTGGACATGTTAGTACACCGGCCCAAACATAAATAAAAAAAATTGACGGCCCAATTCATTAACATGATTATGGTTAAAATATAATTTTAAGATATTTTGGTCATAACTTGGTCAAAATCGTAATATATCGCTAATTATATACCTTTAAAAAATTAAAAAATTGTAATATATCGTTTAAGTAAATTTAATCATGATTATATTTGTAGCATATTAATCTGGTGCAAACTCGGATTTGTATTAGATAACATTTGTAGCATATTTTTTTCCCGTTTCGTAGTAATTAGTAGCTTCAATTATATTAAGTCGAATATCAAATTATGGACTATTTACATTTTCACTGCATTGCACATTTAATCATGTTCATTTACATGCTCCCGTATCCAATAATAACGCATGTAGTTACGACCCGTGCATTTTTTGCATAGGTTTAAAACTAGTATGATAGTGGTAACTGCTTCTTATAAGTGGAAGTTAATTTTTTGTTTAAAAAAGAAAAGAAAAAAAGAGGAAGTTGAGGATGAGTGGGGGGAGTGGCGAATTGGAGGGAGTATAAAGTATTCTACAGGTGTAGGTCATGTAGGATATAAGAATTGTTATTTTAGTATAAAAACTGCATTTGAGGTTGCAAATTAATTAATTAACGAGTAAATCAGTAACATGAAACATATAGAGGATGTCCCAGAAAATCTTGATAATTTTTTTTTTTTTGATACTGTATTTAGGGCACCCAATAAAGATGGCAGTTAAAGGGTGGGGTATATCCGGTAAAATTGACCGACGCCGAGAAACCTAACCAAAACCCAACACGCATCTGAATTGAAGACCTGAAATCCCAATTGACCCGCACTTATTTAAGCCAACCCTAATATTTATCCCCAAATAACTTGAAAACAATCACCCAAAAATATCCCCAATTCTAGTTAACTCGACTCAATTATCGCAAATCCAAACGATCTGAACCCGATTGAGCTATTGTCCATATAAAAGGAGTCTCAGAAGTCACACCTACTAAACTACAATACTCAAATCTGAAATCTACATAAAACCCAGGTTCTGGAAAAAAAAAAAAAAAAAGCAGCGTGAAGAAGAACAAGTATGGTGAGAAATAGAATAGTAATTATGGGCCCTTATGTTACTCCACCTCAGAAGGTACGCCGTCCTATGTTTGGCTGATGAAGAATACCTGTGTTATGGCAATGTATTTATGCCTCTTTATTCTGAAGGGAGGCCAAGCGGTCTGCCGGGTTTGCTATTGCCGTGATCAAGGGTCGCAATCCCCCTCTTCCTCATACCAGCAACCAAGAGAAAGCCGAGATTGAGATTGAGTGGACATTATCACAAACACAAATAGTAGCTTCAATTATATTAAGTCTAATATCAAATTATGGACTATTTACATTTTCACTGCATTGCACATTTAATCACGTTCATTTACATGCTCCCGTATCCAATAATAACGCCTGTAGTTACGACCCGTGCATTTTTTGCATGGGTTTAAAACTAGTATCATAGTGGTAACTGCTTGTTATAAGTGGAAGTTAATTTTTTGTTTAAAAAAAAAAGAAAAAAAGAGGAAGTTGAGGATGCGTGGAGGGAGTGGCGAATTGGAGGGAGTATAAAGTATTCTACACATGGGTGTAGGTCATGTAGGATATAAGAATTGTTATTTTAGTATAAAAACTGCATTTGAGGTTGCAAATTAATTTATTAACTAGTAAATCAGTAACATGAAACATATAGAGGATGTCCCAGAACATCTTGATAATTTTTTTTTTTTTTGATAATGTATTTAGGGCACCCAATAAAGATGGCAGTTAAAGGGTGGGGTATATCAGGTAAAATTGACCGACCCCGAGAAACCTAACCAAAACCCAGCACGTATCTGAATTGAAGACCTGAAATCCCAATTGACCCGCACTTATTTAAGCCAACCCTAATATTTATCCCCAAATAACTTGAAAACAATCACCCAAAAATATCCCCAATTCTAGTTAACCCGACTCAATTATCGCAAATCCAAACGATCTGAACCCGATTGAGCTATTGTCCATATAAAAGGAGTCTCAGAATCACACCTACTAATCTACAATACTGTGGACAGCGGGCCGCCCACGGGGGCGCTTGGGAGGAAAAGAGAAACAAGCGTTTGCATTTTTGTATGGAGTCACCACCAATTTTTATGGGAAATTGGAACCGTTCGAATACCTCATGTCATGTCAAGACATAAAGTAATGACATGAACACTAAGCAATCGTTACCCTTAGCATTCTATGTCTAGAATGACTCTCGTGGATGCCAATGAACACGGGTGCTCACGGAGATCTGGAGTAAGGGGTGAGGGTACGTATTAGGAAGCTCTTTTGATCGAACACCTAATCCCGCCCGCCTCGATAGCGGCCTCTACTAATGATTAGGGATATCATTTATACTCGATATATCGTCGGTTATATGCATGCAATGCAACATCCAAGTCTTAATCCTAACATGTGAAGATTAGGCTAAGTCGGTGAACAATTAATTAAGCATATAATTATGTCAAAGTTGGATTTAATGCTTAATTTTCATGTGAAAGCATACAAGGAATAAAAGAAATATGATAAATACAATAAATAGAAATTACAATAATGAAAATTACAATAATTACATTGGATTAGGCGATTTATGTCGAAAATACCTTTAAAACGGATAATTTGAGAAAAAGACTAAATAAAGAATACAAGAATGAGAGACGAACAGATTAGAAGGTGATAATATGGTTAATAGTCAATTAATACGTAGTTAGTAAACTAGGTCAAGGCAAAGACGGAGTTCAGGGGATGAGAACTCGGCCCGAGAACAAGCGCAGCAGCAGAGTCCTCCTTTGAAGAAGAGGCGCAGCGATTCTTTCGCGTCTGTTCCTTGGCTCAGTTCTGGCTGTGAAGCCGTAATTGCAAGCCGTTAATGCTAATTGGTGATTTTAAAGATCGATTAAATTATTTACTCGGATGAAAGTGATTAGCAGGTTATTTAACATATGAATGGGTCATGAAAGCAATAAAATATGAGTGAGACGGAATTAAGATGGATTAATTACAGGAGTGAAAGATATTAACAAATGAAACAAATTGATTGGATGAAACCAAACATGATGAATGAACATATTAATGACGAATATGTGATAAATACGACAAAAGACAGATGAAAACTATATCAAAGACGAATTCCAGAAACTCCATATTGAACAAATCGAATCTCTACAACCCGGAATTGAATTTAATGACGAAAACCCGCAAATATTGGATTATAAGGGATTTAATTCGGATTTGTAACATATTAATGATGATGATTAATGTACATGTGAATTATTAGTGACGATTATATCAAAGAATTAAAGAGAACGAACAAATAACAAATAAAAAGAAGCGAATTACAGAGGACGAGGAAGAAGAAAGGAAGCAGGAACTGCGGCAACCTCACGAAGAGGCGCAGCAGATACTGCGCTCCTTCGAAGAGGCGCAGCAGTTGCTGCGTCCTTTCTCGACGTCTGTCTACTGGAAATCCGTAAAAAAGGTTTCTTTAAAGACGGTTTTAGAAATCGGTTTTAATAGATGTTTTCGACATAAATCTTACAATTGTGATACAATAAACAAAAGAGAGATTTACACCCTCAGACTTACATGTTGACGAAACGAGAAGGACTAAGATATCGATTAGTGATGCTCGACGCGAATGCAAAGAAAGTGCCCTCGTAAGAGGAAAACGATTAAATTAATTAAGTTGATTGATGTGTAGTTGGTCAAATTGGTCGGTCATGCAAACGGAGAGGCTGGTACTCAGAAAGATCCGAGCTTACGTGGTCGAATGTTCAAGCACGTAGGCGCCAAAAAGTAAGAACAAAGTCTAGAATGCAAAGGGAGAAGAGAAGGGCGGACACTCGCGTGAGAAATATGAGGAGCGAAGGCTCCTATTTATACTAATCACGTGAAGGAATTAGGGTTTCAGAGAGTCTTTGGAAGTGAATCTCGGAAAGATATGAAAAAGATACGAGAAATACGCAGAAAAGGACCTGGGAAGAGGCGCAGCAGTCACTGCATCTCTTAGAAGAGGCGCAGCTGTAACACCCCACGGTAATTGAAGAGGTCCAGTGAGAGGCTTAAATGACTAGTGCTTAAAGGGATTGAAAGTACTACTCATATCAACAAAGTGCACTTTCTTTTATGGTCATCCATGTGAAAGAACTCCAAAGTTAAGCGTGCTTGGCTGGGAGTAGTCTTAGGATGGGTGACCTCCTGGGAAGGTTCCCGGGATGCGCATGAGTGTAGATACCTCATTTCTGCACCCCTCGCAAACCACCCGGTGATGATTGGGCCGCATGTTTGATTCGCGGAACGATTTGTGACAGTTCGTAAGATTATCGTCAAGTGATTGCTCAAATATTAATGTCGACCTCTTTGTTGTCATCTACGTCCCGATACGGTCGTTTTGGCAGTAATTAGAGTACATTCGGAGTCCGGGTCAAAAACCGTCTCCATTTTCTGATAACTGCTAAATCCCGAGTCGGAATGTTCTGGAATGTTCCGGATATTTCTATTCCATATTTTACAAGTTTTATCTTTTGGCAAATAATATCCCGTAATATTCCTATTAAATATTAAGGAAGATCGAATTATTTCCGTCCTACCATAACTCAAACGCGGAAATCTTTCTTCTGCAGGAGGAAACCTCTCGGGAATAGACGCAAGCAGTCTTTGCGCCTCTTCCAAGAGACGCAGTGTCTCGCCGCGCCTCTTCCTGTGCCCTTCTCTCGCTTGTTCCACGTATCTTTTTCATATCTTTCCGAGATTCACTTCCAAAGAGTCTCCGAAACCCTATTCCTTCACGTGATTAGTATAAATAGGAGCCTTCGCTCCTCATATTTCTCACGCGAGTGTCCGCCCTTCTCTTCTCCCTTTGCATTCTAGACTTTGTTCTTACTAATTGGCGCCTACGTGCTTGAACTTTCGACCACGTAAGCTCGGATCCTTCCGGTACCCGACCTCTCCGTTGCATGACCGACCAATTTGACCAACTACACAATAATCAATCAATTTAATCAATCAACTTAATCGTTTTCCTCTTACGAGGGCACTTTCATTGCATTCGCGTCGAGCATCACTAATCGATATCTTAGTCCTTCTCGTTTCGTCAACATGTAAGTCTGAGGGTGTAATCTCTCTTTTATTTATTGTATTTTTATTTATTGTATAATCAATTGTAAGGTTTATGTCGAAAGTACCATTAAAATCGATTTCTAAAACCCTTTGTTAAAACCTGTTTTTGCGGATTTCCAGTAGATGACCGTCGAGAAAGGACGCAGCAACTGCTGCGCCTCTTCGAAGGAGCGCAGTTCCTGCTGCGCCTCTTCGTGAGGCTGCCGCAGCTCCTGCTTCCTTTCTTCTTCGCTTGTCCTCTGTAATTCGTATTCAAAATCCTTCTTTTGTTTGTTTGATTAATTCTTCGGTACAATAGTTTAATAAATCATATGTATATTAATCATCATTCATTAACATGTTTAATTCATTGCTAAATCCGACTTAAATCCCAAGTAATCCAATATTTGCGGGTTTCCGTCATTAAATTCAAACCCGGATTTTAGAGGTTCGATTCATTCATATTGAATCTCTGGAATTCGTCATTGATACATTCTAACCTGTTGTTCGTCGTATATTCGTTGTATATTCATCATGTTTAGTCTAGTTAATTATTTCAATAGAGGACTCATTAATATTTTAATCGTTCATTCATGTAAATTAATTCGTTTGCATCCGTCTCATCCATGTTTTACTGTTTTTATGACCCAATCATATGTTAAATAACATGCTAATCACTTTCATCCGAGTACATAATTTAATCCATCATTAAAATCATCAATTTACATTAACGATTTGCGATTCGGCCACAGCCGAGAACTCACCCTGGAACAGACGCAAAGAATCGCTGCGCCTCTTCCAGAGGGCGCAGCTCTGCTGCGCCTGTTCCAGGATGATTTCTGTCCCTGAACTCCGTTTCTGCCTTGACCTAGTTAAATTAGTCTACGTTTAATCAACTAATATCCGTAATATCACGCTAATTCCTGTTTGTTAATTTATTTGATTCTTTTAATTTTCTTTCTTTTATTTCTTTTTCTCAAATTATCCGTTTTAAAGGTATTTTCGACATAAATCGCCTATTCCAATGTAATTATTGTAATTTTCGTTATTGTATTTATCCTATGTTTTGTATGTTTTCACATGTAAATGAGCATTAAATCCTACTTCGACATTAATTGTATGCTAATTACGTGTTTAACCGACTTAGTTAATTCTTCACATGCTAGGATTAAAACTTGGATGTTGCATTGCATGCATATAGCCGACGATATATCAAGTATAAATGATATCCCTAATCATTAGTAGAGGCCGCTATCGAGGCGGGCGGGATTAGGTGTTCGATCAAAAGAGCTTCCTAATACGTACCCTCACCCCTTACTCCAGATCTCTATGAACACCCGTATTCATTGGCATCCACGAGAGTCATTCTAGACATATAATGCTAAGGGTAACGATTGCTTAGTGTTCATGTCACTACTTTATGTCTTGACATGACATGAGGTATTCGAACGGTTCCAATTTCCCATAAAAATTGGTGGCGACTCCATACAAAATGCAAACGCTTGTCTTCGCTTCTCACCAAGCGCCCCCGTGGGCAGCCCGCTGTCCACAGTTTGGCGACTCTGCTGGGGATATACACTTACGTGTAGCTAGGGTGAAACTCGAACAAGGTTAGGGAATAGTTTGTACAAGACAATTGTCGGTTTTCATAACTCGGTCTTCCTAGACCGTTTAATCCGGCCTTCCTAGGCCCAACCCAACCCATTTGACCAATCGTCCCGTCTAAACGGTCCTAATTCTTATTTGGGCCTAAGGATGGATAGCGATTGACGTCATCCATACCATGATGCTTACTCTTGTTTGTGTCAAGGGCCTTCACTACTTGAGGAAATGGACTAGGAATCGACCTTACTCTTGTTTGGCACGAGCCTCTCCACAGACTTCGGGTTTGATGGTTCGGTATGGCAACCCACCTTTTAAACCAAAACCCTTCTAAATGCACTCAGCATCCCGTTATAATGCTTGTATAAATGTGTAAACCTTACGTGATCACCACTTCTAAACAAAACCATGACGAAATTTCAAAAATCAAAATCCTTTTTTCAAACAAGAATTTCGAAATAGGCCTTTAGTTAGCGCAAAATCCGGTCAAAACTCCGTCCGTTTGTCACGTCAAAATTCGGGCCACAAGCCCATTTCAAAACCTCACTTCGAGTCCACTCCTACAACTACACTACAGTTGGCTAGGACACACATTTTCAAAGACCTTGTCTTTCTTCAAAACTCACTCAACACAAGTGGCACACACCCACTTCACGAGTCAAAACTTTCCTTCTTTTAGCAAGTGTGATAGAATGGTCGATCGTGTTTTGATTCGTCACCGATCTCTTATCCAGTTTCCAAGATGCCCGGATCAAGTGATGAAACAAACCTCCAGCAAATTCAAGAGAGTAATGATCGAATCCTAGCCGCGCTAGCCCAAATGCAAATCACTCAAGAACAAACCTATGACCGCCTTGAACTTATCGAAGGCCGTATCTTTGATGTAGAGGGAAGGTTGCCTTCCCCTAAAGGTGAAGTACTACGTTTTTCCGATGACGAGTCTAAAGATGAGAATCCTATCATAGGGACGATCGCAATGTGAGAAAAGACTCCAATACCTAGAGGAGCAATTGATGTACCTTAAGGGGGATGACATTTATAGGGAAAACAATCGCAAGTATGAAGCCGTCAATTCCAAATTACCAACTAACTTTAGCATGACGGATATCCCTAAATTCAAGGGACATGAGAACCCTTTGAACCACATCCGTGCCTTCAAGGATTACATGTCTATCAAAGGCATCAAACCCGAGATGTTCTTAAGGATCTTTCCTTCATCTCTTGACACCATCCCGAAGCAATGGTTCTACACTTTAGATCACAAGAAGGTCGCTACTTGGGAAGACGCCGCAATCGAGTTCTCTAAACAATATGCGGATAATGCCGAAATCCAAGTCAACATGCGTACTCTAGAGGTTCTTACCCAAAATGACAAAGAAGGATTCACCGACTTCCTAAGTAGGTGGAGGAAGACTAGCACCCAACTAGTTGAACGCCCGGATGAGGCTACTCTTGTGGAAAAGTTTTTGGACAATCTCAAGCCCATATATGCCAATCATTTGAGATATCAAAACATCAAGACTTTCAAGGACTTAACCGTATTAGGGACACGAATCGAAGATGACATCCGTAAAGGACTCTTGTCCAAAACGGTAGGTAGAGGATACCAAGGGTCCACAAGTCGTTCATACGGCTCTACTAGCAAGACCGATGAGGTTAACCTTCTCGAGCCATCCAAGAAAACTAGCCCACCAAGGAAGTTCACAAACCTTGGGGATACTTACTCCAACGCCCTAAAGAGGTTAATGAAGCAAGGTAAACTCCAACCCATTGGACCTACTCCCGAACCCGAAAGGAAGTCCAAGTTCTGGGATGAAAATTCATACTGTGAGTACCATAGGAGCAAAGGGCACGACACAGAAAAATGCTACAAGTTGAAACACGTGCTTCAAGATATGATTGAAGATGGTCGACTCCCAATACCACCAGGAGGTAAACCCAACAACACTCAGAATCCTCTTGGAGTTCTAGTGATTACAAGTGATGAATCTACCTTAGATTGCTCACATCTTATCTCCCCGAAAGAGGAGGTGATCAATGGAATATGACGGATAGTGAGGAAGATGTCTACCTCCAAGACCTTCCCTTAATCAAAAGCGCCGAAGACATCATAGATGAGATCATTACCACACTGGAAACCGACACAAAGCAACAGAAAGGATGGAGAAAGTCAATCAAATGGACCAACAACCAAGGAAGACTCTTCAAGCTCACCACTGGAGAAGGAGAGATGTTCAAAGGAAAACCAGAAGACGATGAGTTCGAGTCGGAGTCGGAGTCAGAGTCGGAGTCTAGAGAAGTCATTAGAGAGTCTACTCCTGTTGTCATCCCCACTCCCTTCGTTTCTCCTAGCTTAGCCTCGAGTAGTCACACTAGTTCGGGAAATGCCCCAACTACTGTCCCTTTGCCACCACTGACCATGGATCAGTTGGCTTCTTTGTTTCAACTTTACTCAAATCTTAATATGAATAAATCAGGTTCTGCTTACTCTCTGTGTTCTTTCGAGTGCAATTCTTGTTTATGATGATACTGAGGATGACCAAGACCCAGACTTGACCGAAATACCTCCCTACGTAGCCAAAGAAATATTACAGGAAGGGGAAGGGGGACCAGTAATAGAGGACACCGAACCCATCAACGTAGGAACCGAACTAGAACCCCAAGAACTTAGGATAGGGACTACCTTGAGCTCTACCGAAAGGGCCGACTTCATAGACCTCCTAAATGAATTCAAAGACGTTTTCGCTTGGTCCTACAAAGACATGCCAGGGATCGATAGGGATATTGCCGAACATAGGATTCCGATTAAGCCAGGTTTCAAACCTGTGAAACAGAAGCTTCGACGAATGAGAACAGAATGGGCTCTAAAGATTAAAGAAGAAGTTGATAAGCAATTCAAAGCCGGGTTCATCAAAGTTTCCGAGTATTCTGACTGGGTAGCTAACATAGTACCCGTACCCAAAAAGGATGGGAGAATCCGTGTTTGTGTTGACTTTAGGGACTTGAACAAAGCGAGTCCAAAAGATGACTTTCCTCTACCTCACATCGACATATTAGTGGACAATACTGCAGACCACGCATTACTATCCTTCATGGATGGATATGCGGGTTATAACCAAATCAAGATGGCCATGGAGGATATGCATAAGACCGCATTCGTCACCCAATGGGGAACCTATTGCTACACAGTAATGCCGTTTGGATTGATCAACGCCGGAGCTACATACCAACGCACCGCAACTACACTCTTACATGACATGATGCACAAAGAGGTTGAGGTATACGTAGATGACATGATCGTCAAATCCAAAGAAAGAGAGGGACATATTGCGAACCTTCGCAAATTCTTCGCAAGGCTACGGAAGTACAACATGAGGCTCAATCCTCAGAAATGCACGTTCGGGGTAACATCTGGCAAACTCCTGGGATACGTGGTTAGTCAAAGAGGAATAGAAATAGATCCTTCTAAAATCAAAGCTCTGATCGAAATGCCACAACCCCAAACAGAAAAAGAAGTCAGAGGATTCCTAGGAAAGGTACAATATATAAGTCGATTCATATCGAAACTTACAATGATTTGTGAGCCTATCTTCAAGAAACTCAAGAAAACAGACCACACCATGTGGGATGATGATTGTCAAAAGGCGTTTGACCGAATCAAGGAGATATTGGCTAAACCACCAGTGCTCATGCCGCCACAACGAGATCAACATCTTGGTTTATATCTCACAAGAATCGAAAGCGCCATGGGTGCTATTTGGCTCAAATCGTAGGAAGTGAAGAAAGAGCAATTTACTATCTAAGTAAGAAGTTCTTGGAATATGAGTGCAAATACTCACAACTCGAAAAGACATGCCTCGCTCTTGTGTGGGCAACGAAGAAGCTACGTCACTACATGCTTAGCTATTCCATCAAGATATACTCCAAAATGGATCCAGTCAAATACCTCTTCGAGAAACCCGTCCTCAACGGACGTCTGGCAATATGGACTCTAATGCTCTCAGAATTCGACCTCAAATATGTGCCACTGAAAGTCATAAAAGGTCGCGCCGTCGCCGAATTCTTCGCGGAAAATCCTATCAACGACGCACAAACCATAGATACTTGGTCATTTCCCGACGAGGATATACTTCAAACAGATGTAGACTCCTGGGATCTATACTTTGATGGAGCGTCAAACTTAAGAGGATTCGGAATCGGAGTGTTGCTCATTTCTCCTGAAGGTGAGCATACACCAATTGCTGTCAAACTCGACTTCGAGGTGACAAACAACGCCGGAGAGTATGAAGCTTGTCTCATCGGACTACAAGCGGCAGTGAGCTTAGGCATCAAAAACCTCCGAGTACATGGGGATTCATCACTGATCATCAACCAAGTTACAGGATCTTGGAAAATCCGAAGTGAAAGCCTCGCACCCTATCAGGCTAGGATAGACCAAGTGGCTCAATTCTTTGATCACGTAACCTACTTACACCTACCTCGAGAGGAAAATCAATTTGCAGACGCTCTTGCAAAACTTGCATCTTTGATAAATATGCCAGACCACATAATGGACATGCCTTTGTGCATCGAACGACGGTCAGAACCGGCTTATGTCCACCAAATCACCGATGAAGAGGAAATCGCGCAGGAACCCTGGTTCCAAGCAATCTTGAATTTTAAGCTCAATGGTACCTATCCGCCAGATATGGACAAGAGGGGACAACGTGCTATACGCCTATTAGCTTCCCAATACATTCTGATGCAAGGAGAGTTATACAAAAGAACACCTCTTGGTGTAGTCCTACGTTGCCTTGATCATTCACAGGCACGAAAGGTGATGGAAGAAGTCCATGATGGAGAATGCGGTCCCCACATGAGTGGGCCTATGATGGCAAAGAAAATCACACGTTTGGGATATTATTGGACCACAATGGAATCTGATTGCATCAAATACGTGAGACATTGCCATAATTGTCAAATCTTCGGGAATGTACAACATGTCCCTCCTTCATTGCTCTATACGATGACATCTCCTTGGCCATTTTCTGCATGGGGAATTGACATAATCGGAAAGATAACCCCAGCCGGAACAGGAGGTCACTGTTTCATTCTAGTAGCAATTGACTACTTCACCAAATGGGTAGAAGCGGCTTCCTACACTGGTCTTACGGCTAAAAATGTGGCAAAGTTGATACAAAACAACATCATATGTCGATATGGTTGCCCACATGAGATCATTAGCGATAATGAGTCACACTTCCAAGCTGAAACCGAACAATTGCTCGCCAAATATAAGATTAAGCATCACCACTCTTCGCCCTATAGACCACAGACCAACGGCGCGGTAGAGGCGGCAAACAAAAATGTTGTCACAATTCTCAAGAAAATGACTGACAACTACAGAGATTGGCCAAGCAGGATACCCTTTGCTTTATGGGGGTATCGTACATCAGTTAGGACGCCCACTGGGGCTACTCCTTTCTATTTGACCTACGGCATGGAAGCCGTACAACCCGTCGAACTAGAAATACCATCCTTGCGTATTCTACTCGAAAGTCAAATCCCTGAAGTCGATTGGAAGAAGGATAGATATGAAGAACTCATCCTCCTGGATGAACGTCGGCTACGCGCCTTGCATAATGTCCAAACATATCAAGCACGCATCAAACGAGCTTTCAACAAAAGGGTTAGGCCAAGAAACATCAAAGAAGGAGACCTAGTACTCAAATCGGTTAGAGCTCTTTTACCTGTCGACCCAAGGGAAAAATTCAAACCTAATTGGGCCGGACCATATCTAGTCAAATCCATACTCCCAGGGGGTGCGGTTAGAATCACAGACCTAGATGGGAATGAGTTTTCAAACCCCACCAACCTTGACCAATTGAAACGATACTATGCCTAGAATAAGACCAAACACGCGCCTCGCGTAAACCTATGTGCCGCTCTTGTGACACTAAATAAACGGCCCCTGGCCAAGCTGAAGTAAGCTAAGTGTCACTGTGCTCTTGCATTTCGACAAATTTGTCGTCCTCATATCATCAAATAAACTAAATTCGCACCTTGAGAACAAGCAAAAGCTCATGCTTATTTTCTATGTTCATTACAAGCTCTTACTTAGAACAATTATTCTTTTACATTTACTCGAACTACGCGCAAGGGTTTGATTTCGCTTTTTTTAAAGTGAATACGTAGGCAATCCTTCACGGGATTCAACCCATTATATCTAAAATGTAAATAGAAGGACATTTGCATTGCATTTGAAATTCGACAAGAATAATAAAAGAAAATCACAACGGTTTCATAACCATTCAACCTTTTTATTCCATTCGCTTTCTAATAATAAATAGTACGTTACATAATAAAAATAGAATAGGCTAGGATTCTAAAAATCCCTCCTTTTTATTACAACGACAATAATAATCAAATAGTAAATAAGGACTCGGGCTATTCTTCCATCTTCCCTTTGCCCTTGTCATTCTTCTCATATTTCTTGTCACGACCTCGAGCTGGGCGCTCATGCACCACTTCAGACCTAATCACCAACGGTCTTTCTCGAGGCCTGACTCTTCCATTCTTGCCAACCACCATCTCTGCAACAGGAGTAGTCTTTGATTTCTTTGAAGGATGAATGACCTGAAACCCGGCTTCTTCTTCTCCCTCTGTCAGATGCTTCTCCTTCTCTTTCTCTCCCTCGCGCACCTTGTAGTCAACAGGTTCGCGTTTCCTTAGTCTCTCGCGCTCTTCCGAAGTCGCAGCCTTTCTCCACCTCAGATAGGAATCTGACACCCATAAAGCATTGGCGGAGAAGTTCAAGAACCACATGTTTCTTTGGGCCCATTTAATAGCCCACTCTCTTCGGTTCTCGGTAGTAAGCGCCAAAGCAGTCAAACGGAAGTGACAAACCGCACTCTTGGGGTATTACTACGCGGCCTCGTGAACAAAACTCAGAAGGATTGGGATCTAAAACTCGCTCATGCCGAGTTTGCCTACAACAGGTCTCCATCATACGCAACGAAGCACTCTCCTTTTGAGATCGTGTATGGCGTAAATCCCTATCTACCACTCGATCTCATTCCCTTACCCGAGGGCGAGCTAGTACACAAAAGCGCGGAAGAAAAGGTAAAATCCATGATTAAACTACATGAGCAGGTTCGCTCCAGAATTGAGTCCGTCAATGAGGTATACAAGCAAAGAGCCAACAAAACCCGCCCACCAAGGATTTTCAAGGAAGGAGATTTGGTTTGGGTGCATCTAAGGAAAGAACGATTCCCTGTGCAAACGAAAGAACAAACTCATGCGCGCGCGAAGGTCCTTACAAGGTGATTTGAAGTATGGAGACAATGCCTACAAGGTCGAACTCCCAGGGGACTACGGTGTCCACGCCACTTTCAATGTGGGTGATCTCTCTCCTTACATCGAGGATAATGGGATTGCAGGTGAGGACAATTCCTTTCAAAGGAGGAGGGATTGATGTGAATACGAACCACCTCGATGAAATAATTCTCGAAACAAGCGACCAAGGCAACCCGGTTCACCAAGCATGGATCGGTTCGAATAATAGTCGAGAAAAATGCATGATCACCCGCCAATGGGAGCAAGGAGAACCGTGTGGAGCAAGGTCCAACCTCGAAAATGGGCTAGTCCAAGGGCATTGAATAAAGCTCACCTAGTTTTTATCATAGCCTAGTTTTTGCAAAAGTCTTACCTAGTTTTTGGCTTAGTCTTACCTAGTTCTTCTACATAGCCTAGAACTCACCACAAAGCATTAAAAGCTAGCCTTGGGCACCAAGGAATTTCGGCCTATATAAAGGCTTGTAGCCCTCATTTGTTCATCATCCAATTTGAAGAAAAAAACTTGAGAGTATTCTCTAAAACTTGTCTCATCTTCTTGTGTTGTTACACGAGTGGTTTGGCTTAAGAGGTCGAAACGCGATTTCGTACCTTGCTTGAACGAGGGACGTGATCCTAAGTTTGAGTCGGATTGTTTGACGAGTATCAAACAATTCATCCATTGGCGTGGCTATAGGTCTAGCTACGACAAATATCCTTTCCTTTTCATTCAAAACTCACTACGAATATACGGATTGATCGGGTTGCACCTAGTGCATTCGGGTCCTTCGTCTATTTGCTAGTACAAGTCAAGACTTCCGCTTGCGATTCACATCAATTGTGGTATCAGAGCTTCGGCTCTTGATTTCCACTAATCAAGACGATCCAAGGGTCTTGATTTCTTCGCAAAAAAAAAAAAAAAAAAAAAAAAAAAAAAAAAAAAAAAAAAGTTACTGTTCACGTACTGTTCACGGTACTATTCATCAACAAAAAAAAAATAATAGATCCCAACAATCCTAATATCCTTCAAAATCTTATAGAAGCACTACAAAACCTTTCGGAAATTGGCGTGAACGGAACACCACGTCGAGGAGAACAAAGTCGAGAAGAATTCAAAGTAAGTGAACTACCCGAGTTTGTGGGAGGCACGGATCCCGAGGATTACCTCGAATGGGAGAGGAAGATTGAACGGATGTTCGAGTTCAAAGACCTGGATGACGAAAAGTGTTGCAAATACGCCATTCTACGACTAAGTCGTGGAGCCTCCCTGTGGTATGAAGGCTTTAAGGTAAAACGTGCCCGGGCAGGAAAGGAAAAGATATCCTCTTGGGAATCTCTCAAAAGAAAGCTACGCAAGAGATACGTCCCAGCCACGTATAGACTCACAACGTATCGCAAGATTGCCGAGTTGACTCAAGAGAGGAGTAGTGTTTCAGATTACATAAATGAGTTCGAAAATCTTACTTTGATGGGAGGAATAGAGGAAAGTGAAGACTTGAAGATGGCTCGATTCCTTCGTGGACTAAATCGTAACATAGCCAATTCAGTTGAATTACAATCTTACGCTGACTTCGATTCCTTGTGTAATCTATGTCTCAAGGTGGAAGCCCAAGGAAAGGCCAAGCTCACTCCAACTCATGGTGAGGGTGGTCGAAGCTGGAGGAACGAAGGATACTCAAGGGGGAGTCCGAGTAGTCGACAATGCGATTGAGACTACACCTAAGAAGATTTCCACCCCTGAGTCCGCTCCCAAGATACCCGTTCCTAAAGAGACAAGTTTATCTAGAGTACGATGTTTCAAATGCCAAGGGTTTGGTCATTTTCAGAACGCCTGCCCAAATAAGAGAAACATTGCACTAAGAGAAGCTATCGCCGTTCGAGACGAGTTGTATGATGAAGAAGAACGATTGGGTGATGTGTTCAACTTCGAAGAAAGAGAAGAGGAGGGGAACGATAGAGATATCGAAACTTATGATGCTCCTAACTATGATTATGCTTTAGTTCTTCGTGCTTTGCAGACTCAATCCACACCAATTGAGGCAGAACAAAGGAACCAGATTTTTCACACCAAATGTCAAGTGAAGGACAAGTGGTGTAGCCTAATCATCGATGGAGGGAGTTGTACCAACGTTGCTTCTACAAATATGGTGGACAAGTTGGGATTGGATACCATACCTCATCCCAAACCATATGTGTTACATTGGCTTGATGACGGGAACAAGGTGAAGGTCACCAAACAAGTCAAAGTGGCGTTAACAATGGGCTCCTATGACGACAATATCTTGTGTGACGTAGTGCCAATGGATGCATGCCACGTACTCTTGGGGCGTCCATGGCAATTCGATCGCAATGTCATACACCGCGGCCGAAGCAACGAATATGAATTGGTCGACAAGGGTAAGAAGCTTGTCCTAAGACCGATGGCACCTAGTGCTGTCCGTTCTTTGGGCACCCCACAAAGGAAAACTGCAAGCATGACCATGTTTGCAAGTGAGCAAGAAGTTGGTGAAGTCTTAAAAGAAGGTGGTTGTGTCTATCTTATGGTGGTCAACGAGGCACCAAAAGTTGAGATCAAGGATGCCCTGCTAGCGGCGCTCTTAAAAGAATTCGAGGACGTTTTCCCGGAAGACTTACCACCAGGATTGCCGCCTATCCGCGGGATCGAACATCAAATCGATCTCATTCCTGGAGCTGCGTTACCTAATAAGGCAGCCTATCGATGCAACCCAACGGAGACCAAGGAGTTACAACGCCAAATCGAGGAGCTAATGGAACGAGGCTATGTTCGTGAAAGCATGAGTCCATGTGCCGTTCCTACTCTTCTTGTCCCGAAAAAGGATGGGAGTTGGCGGATGTGCATCGATAGTCGAGCCGTGAACAACATAACTATCAAGTACCGTTTCCCGATTCCAAGACTTGATGACATGCTGGATGAGTTGCATGGCTCCGAGATCTTTTCTAAGATCGACCTGAGGAGTGGCTATCATCAGATGCGAATGCGGGAAGGTGACGAATGGAAAACCGCGTTCAAGACCAAACATGGGTTGTACGAATGGACTGTCATGCCGTTCGGGTTAACCAACGCTCCGAGTACTTTCATGCGGCTCATGAACGAGGTAATCAAACCATTCTTGGGAAAATTTGTGGTTGTTTATTTGGATGATATCTTGGTTTACAGTCAAAGCAAAGAAGATCACTTCAAACATCTTCGCGAAGTGTTCGAAACTCTCCGAGGACAAAAGCTATATGGAAAGAAGGAGAAATGTTCATTCTTGGTCGAGAGTGTCATATTTCTCGGCTATGTGGTTTCCAAAGATGGAGTTTCAGTGGACCAATCAAAGATCGAGGCCATTAAGTCATGGCCTACGCCTAAGTCCATCACCGAGGTTCGGTCTTTCCAAGGACTTGCTTCATTCTACCGAAGATTCATAAAAGATTTCAGCACCATCACAAGTCCCATCACCGAGTGTTTAAAGAAAGGAACATTTGTATGGACCGAGGCTGCTCAAAGGGCTTTCGAGACGATTATCCAACGGCTCTGTGAAGCACCGGTACTAGCACTTCCCGATTTTACTCAACCCTTCGAGGTAGAGTGTGATGCGAGCGGTGTTGGAATTGGAGCTGTGTTGGTCCAAGGAAAGCGACCCATTGCATATTTTTCCGAAAAGCTAAGTGGAGCTCGACTCAAATATTGCACATATGACAAGGAGTTCTACGCCATAGTGAGAGCACTCAACCATTGGAGCCACTATCTCCGCCCAAATCACTTCATTCTACATTCAGACCATGAATCCTTAAAATACATCAATGGGCCGCAGAAGCTGAGCTTAAGACATGCCAAATGGGTTGAATTTCTTCAATCCTTTCACTTCTCTTCGAAATATAAGGATGGTAAAAGCAATGTGGTGGCCGACGCTCTTTCCCGACGCTACTCTTTGCTAAACGTGCTTGATGTTCGCCTGCTTGGATTCGAGACCTTGAAAGATTACTATGAAACTGATCCCGACTTTGGGGAAAAGTTTAGGATGAGCCAAACAGGACCCCGAGGCGAGTTCATAATTCAAGATGGATTTCTTTTCAAGGGAAATCAGCTGTGTGTACCCAAGCATCAAGTCCGGGAGTTATTGCTACGAGAAGCTCATGGGGGAGGACTTGGTGGGCATTTTGGTGTCACTAAGACTATAGAGGTCCTTAAAGAGCATGTCTATTGGCCTCGAATGCTGAAGGATGTGCAAGATGTGATTCGCAAGTGTGTCACTTGTCACGTTGCAAAGAGTACCTTCAAGCCAGGGGAGTACACGCCCTTACCAATTCCTTACAGGCCATGGGAAGACGTGTCCATGGATTTTATTGTTGCTCTACCACGAACCCAAAGGGGTAAGGACGCAATCATGGTCGTAGTTGATCGATTTTTCAAGATGGCCCATTTTATTGCATGTCACAAGACAGATGACGCTAACAACGTAGCCGACTTATACTTTCGAGAAATACTCCGCCTTCATGGAGTCCCAAGGACGATAGTCTCTGATCGTGACTCAAGGTTCTTAAGCTATTTTTGGAACACTCTGTGGAAGAAGGTGGGTACCAAACTGTTATTTAGTACCTCTCACCATCCTCAAACCGATGGTCAAACGGAAGTGACAAACCGCACTCTTGGGGTATTACTACGCGGCCTCGTGAACAAAACTCAGAAGGATTGGGATCTAAAACTCGCTCATGCCGAGTTTGCCTACAACAGGTCTCCATCATACGCAACGAAGCACTCTCCTTTTGAGATCGTGTATGGCGTAAATCCCTATCTACCACTCGATCTCATTCCCTTACCCGAGGGCGAGCTAGTACACAAAAGCGCGGAAGAAAAGGTAAAATCCATGATTAAACTACATGAGCAGGTTCGCTCCAGAATTGAGTCCGTCAATGAGGTATACAAGCAAAGAGCCAACAAAACCCGCCCACCAAGGATTTTCAAGGAAGGAGATTTGGTTTGGGTGCATCTAAGGAAAGAACGATTCCCTGTGCAAACGAAAGAACAAACTCATGCCGCGCGCGAGAAGGTCCTTACAAGGTGATTTGAAGTATGGAGACAATGCCTACAAGGTCGAACTCCCAGGGGACTACGGTGTCCACGCCACTTTCAATGTGGGTGATCTCTCTCCTTACATCGAGGATAATGGGATTGCAGAATTGAGGACAATTCCTTTCAAAGGAGGAGGGATTGATGTGAATACGAACCACCTCGATGAAATAATTCTCGAAACAAGCGACCAAGGCAACCCGGTTCACCAAGCATGGATCGGTTCGAATAATAGTCGAGAAAAATGCATGATCACCCGCCAATGGGAGCAAGGAGAACCGTGTGGAGCAAGGTCCAACCTCGAAAATGGGCTAGTCCAAGGGCATTGAATAAAGCTCACCTAGTTTTTATCATAGCCTAGTTTTTGCAAAAGTCTTACCTAGTTTTTGGCTTAGTCTTACCTAGTTCTTCTACATAGCCTAGAACTCACCACAAAGCATTAAAAGCTAGCCTTGGGCACCAAGGAATTTTGGCCTATATAAAGGCTTGTAGCCCTCATTTGTTCATCATCCAATTTGAAGAAAAAAACTTGAGAGTATTCTCTAAAACTTGTCTCATCTTCTTGTGTTGTTACACGAGTGGTTTGGCTTAAGAGGTCGAAACGCGATTTCGCACCTTGCTTGAACGAGGGACGTGATCCTAAGTTTGAGTCGGATTGTTTGACGAGTATCAAACAATTCATCCATTGGCGTGGCTATAGGTCTAGCTACGACAAATATCCTTTCCTATTCATTCAAAACTCACTACGAATATACGGATTGATCGGGTTGCACCTAGTGCATTCGGGTCCTTCGTCTATTTGCTAGTACAAGTCAAGACTTCCGCTTGCGATTCACATCAGATGCATACCATGAACTCCAATCCCGGAATGCGCACAGACCTAGTGGGATCCAAAGAAGACACTCCAGTGACAGACTTGAGGTGCCACCACGGTACGACCCACCTAATCAACGGACCATCATCACTTTTCAGCTTGTTCTTCCAATAATCACAAACCCGAGTGAAGTCCACCATGTACAACCGCGTCCTCATCGCAATCATACGGGAATGATAGGAAAGTGCATGAACTGGGGGCTCGATCAATCGGAGCCGTTCCATAAGCCAAACCTACCAAAAGCAGGTATTAGACACCGAAAAGAAGAAAAAAAAAAAAAAAAAAAAAAAAAAAAAAAAAAAAAAAAAGAAAGAAAGAAAAAGAAAAGGTGTCTTTTACCTGTAGGATGACGGGACTCCCCAAAAACGGCAGATCGCGGTTGGATTTCCTATTACCCAAGCCCAAAATAATCTCTCCTAAGCATAAGCAAGTTGGGCTCCTGCGCAGCTCCATTTGCTCGATAAGGCACAAAAGACGAGGATCACCTCTCAAGTCTTCATCAACATGCCCTTGGAAGACATACACATGCAACAAACAAAAGCCAAATGCTCTCCTCCTAGCAACATGAGAGACAGTAGGGTCAGCCCTGTTAATGAATCGATCAATAAAGTCCAACATTCTCACGCCTTTCGGGGTAACTAGACGATCCACCTCAAGTCTGGTCAGTCCAAGCAAGTCTCTGAATTTGCTCTTATACCCTTGTGAAGTGGAAGGAATGGCAGGTAAATGTTCGGGATCCCATCCGCCAATGGCAGCTATTTCTTCAGGAAATGGGCAAATGTCACCTCCTGGGAACGCGAAAACGTGATAATTCGGGTCCCAATAGTCAAGGCAAGCATCCAAGAATGGTTTTACGATCTTAATGAGTTTCAAACTCAATAAAGACCCAAAGCTATAAGCACCCATGTCATGCTTCTCCATATTCGAAAATTCATTAGTCCATTCCTTCAAGCGGATCTCCAAAGTATTCATGACGATAATTTTCTTTTGAAGATTTATTTTGGGAATTTTATGTGAATAGACGAAGAAAAGACGGAAGATTTATGTGAATTAAGACTCCATCGACGCTTCTATTTATACTAATTGCTGTTTCCAAAAATCCGCCAGAACGGACCAGCTTGGGAACAGGCGCAGCACCTGCTGCGCCTCTTCAAAGGGACGCAACTCATGCTGCGCCTCTTCCCCAGTCTCACTTTTGTGATTTCCGCGTTGGATCTTTCCTAATTCTATAACGCATGATTTCCTATTCCTGCGAGGTTGTATTTTGGTAAATACGAGGAGATTACCATGTTTCGAGTTTCCTAAATTCGCGGGCACGCATTTCGAGGCGACGTCGACACCTTCGCCATTTCATCACACTAAATTTCATTTTCTTTTTTAGGAAATAAATTTCTTTTTCTTTTTGGGAAATAATTTTCTTTTGTTTTCATTTTTAACAAATTTCAACATTTCTTTCTACACTTATAGATTTTCTCTTTTTTTCTTTTTTTAGGGGGTAACCCTCCCTACCGTCCGGTCATTTCCGGCAAAATTTTTGCATTTTTGCATTGTCGTGTTCTTTCGAGTTTTTTTTGCGCTAATTAAGGCCACATGTATAAAATGTATGTTTTGCGCGATTTTTCGGCAGCATGACGGCGTAAACCGTTGTCTACCAAACCTGTTAAAAAAACTAACCTGCAGATACAAGCAACACAACCCAGCAGCAAAGGCACTCAGGCCGTCGTATATACATCAAACAGAGCAAATGTACAAGCAAACTGGGGGCTTGCGCCCCAAACAAAGTCCAAAAATGTTCAAAATCAGATGTCCAAGTGTACAAATCTACAAAACTACACAAAACTACTGCTGGGCACCCTCCAACTCAGCAACTCTCGCCGTAAGAGCGGCAATCTCGGCATCCCGAAACTCGAGCTCTCTCAACAAGCGAGCTGTCTCCTCCCGAGACTGGGTCAACTCTCGCTCCGACTCACGGCCAGCCTGTAAACAACAGTAAATTGGCTCATGTCAATCAATTCAAGCAAAATTGGAAATCAAAAATCAAAAGAAATCAAATGAGGTTCATACCTGACGACCTCGACCACCGACGAGTGCCTCGATGGCAGTAGCTCGTAGCCGGTTGGTCACCCTCCATAGTGCCACTAACCGAGACGGCGCGACCTGCATTTCAAAAAGATTTTCTCAGTAAATTGAACAAGTTCAATCAAGTGTGTTCTTACACGAAAGGTATATAAGCTGGAGGCTCACCCTCCGAATCAGATGCTGCCAGTCGTCTAGGCCAGCATCCGTCACAGCTACGTCAAAGTCACGCAGCTCGGAGATCGTCGTCCTCCCGGTCGCGTCGGTGTACTCAAGAGTCTCGGGGTACACTGGGGGCTCGATGCCCGCCGCCTCGACCTCCTGCAAGGACAAATAGCTCTCATTAATCGATGATCTTTCGTCGTAATTCTCAAAATCAAATCAAGGAAAAGTAAAAGATACTCACCACTATCGCCGACGCCAACCTCCCGTAAAGGAACGCCGAGTAGTCCTCGCCGAGGGAGAAGAAGATCGTCGCCACCGGCACCCGCCAGTCCGCCTCCCTCTCGGCCTCGCAGGCTCCCTGAACATCGTCCTGGGAGGATCAACGGGAACCGTCAACGCGTCCCGAGAGCACTAACGAGCCAAACGCTCGCCCAAGTACCACACAAGACCCATCGACGTCCACAACAGCAGCCGACTCGGGCTCCTAGGTCGAAGGACCTCAGCGACAAAAGGAGGCGCTCCAGCGTACTCCGCCCAAGGTCTGGGCACCCACTGCGACAAGATAAAGCAAAGATCATTCCTATGATCAAGTGAAGGCAAAGGATAAGAAATATAAATGAATACGAGTGGGATACTCACGCTGCTCAGCTGAAGGGCGTTCACGTCCCGCCGATAGACATTGTGCGAAGAACGCTTGCTCTTCGTCCGGCACATCACCCAATCCCTCACCACGGGATAGGCCTTCTCCAGCGGCTCCGTCCTCTTCGGCGCGAGACTCGGGAAGTAGGAGTACACCCACGCCTGTAAAACAGAATAATCAAGAACGATCCTTCGTAATTCGATAAAGAAAGGAGTTTGCTATTGAAAGGAAGGTTCATACCTCCAACAGTAGTCCAGGACCGACAGCACCTGGAGAAGTCCCCTTCTCCATCAGCTCCGGACGAACCATGACCCTCATGAAGCGGATGAGGACCGCAAAACCAGCAGTGACCCAGTCCCAGCGTCCTAGGGAACTCAGGTCAGAAAGAAAGGGAAGAAGCTTCGTCGACAGCCTCTCGCCCTTGTCTCCGAGGTAAATCGAAGACAGAAACCACCAAAGCCACAGGCGAGCCCTCTGCTCAGCTGTGCAGGGAGGAGGAGCCGTCTCCCTCCCATCGATCGTCACCAGCGCCGAAGTCTTCCCCGCAAAGTAGTCTCGAACGTAGGTACTGGGTACCAAACCCAAGATCGCAACACCTTCGGCGACAAGTTCCAGGCGATCAATCTCCTCGCCTCAGCCGAGTCCGCCCTCATGGCAGTCTCCGGCCACACCATCTCCTCGGTCCCGCACGGCAGACCAGAAATCATGCCGTAATCCTCCAGAGTGACTCCCACCTCACCGAAAGGCAGGTGAAACGTGGAAGTCGTATCCCAGAATCGGTCCAAGAAAGCGCGGACCAGGCTAAGGTTAGCCCGCAACTTCCTCTTCACGATATCCCTCCAGACCTGAACCAGAGGACCAAACGCTCCACGCTCGATCATGGCCCTCTCCCCCGCCGACAACCGCTCGTAGTGCTCCATCGCCGTCGTGTAACCCGAGAACGACCTGATGTTCCCGGCCTCCTATTATGATTTGAAACAAAGCTATCTTTAGTTTTGAATGAATTGAAGGAATTTTGGACCAAAAAAGAATGAAAGAGAATGAATAATGAGTAGTGAATTCCTATTTACCAGACTCTTCACCGTCCTGTAGGACAGATGACCCTCTGCAGCCCACACGAGGTGCCTACTCTCCCAGGTCTCGGCCCACGCAGGAGCTCCCCTCAGCTGACGACCTCCTCGCCCAACGTTGGCTCGTCTCGGGATCTCCTCCTCCTCGACAGCCTCCTCCTCGTGAAACTCAGCAGCCATCACCGCAGCGGTGAAGGCCTGCTCTAAAGCCTCCTCAATGGTAGTGGCGTCTATCTCCATGGGAGTCCTCCCAGAAGTAGAAGCCTCATCACCTGCAACGTTAAAGTAAATTCAGGCCGCGTCACATGACGACGAGCCTTTGTTAAGGAGTTTTTGAGCCTTCAAGGCCCTGAAAACGACCCTTTCCATGCCATCTTTGGCCATATTCCTACTAACCCAATCACTCATGTGATAAATTGGGTCAAGTCAAGTCAAAGTCAAAGCCTAGTTCCGGGTTCAAGTCGAAAATTCGGCAGCATTTCGTTATAACGGCGATTATGCCCTAGAAAGGTGTCCTGGAAAAAGTTGTCACAAACCAAAATTCCGAGATGGTAGGAAATTTACCCATCATTCAAGGATCCCAAATATCAAATATCATCGCAAATGGGCAATCCTAAGGCTATTTTCGAAGCAATTTACGATTTAGCTGTAAAACCGTCTCAAATTTCACTCAAGAGCTCAATACTCGACAAAAATTCAAAACAAATACATGGTTATGTTCCTAACATTGCCTACTATCCATTTCTAACATCAAATTGGCATGACAAATCCATTTGGGGGAAAAGCCCCAAATTTTCGATCAAAAGGGTCGAAAACCCTAATTGTTTCGGCTCAAAAATTCAACAAATGTAGATGATTAATGCAAGATTGGAATACATACCTCGATTAGTCATGTTTAATGCAAGCTTTTGGATCAAACCTCGACGGAAATGGTGAAGATTTGAGAGAGAAATTGCAAGAATTGTATTTCGAAATAATGAAATACAATCCGTCTGATTTCGCGTTTTTACGCAGAAAAGCCAATTTGGGGAAAAGACGCAGCAAGTGCTGCGCCTCTTCCAAGAGACGCAGCTCTTGCTGCGCCTCTTCCTTGTGTTCCCTCCATACGAATTTTCAAAAATTCGTTATGAGTTCGTTATTTGTGGGCCCATCTTTGGTGCGCCTCTTCTTCAACGCTATTATATTCTTTTGGTCCGTTTCGATGATTTTCTTTCGTTCCGGCCCGCATTTTATCCGCGCAGTGATATTTCGCAAATATTGCTCAATTTATTCTATCCAGTAGCAGCAGATATTTTGATATTGCTCAATTCATTTTATCCGGTAGTGAGATTTTGCAAAGATTGCTCAAAATCATTATATCCAGTATGAGAGTATTTTGCAAAGATCGCTCATTCGAGATATCTTCCATGACGATCAAGATGTTTCTAGTCGTCAAGTATATTTGAAAGAAGAGTTCGCTTGAGACCGACGCAAGCGATTCAACCTCAAGTTTTGCCGAGTTCGTTTGAGACCGACGCAGCAGCGGATTCCCTGCAGATTTCTACCGACGTCCTGCTTTGCTTTTCAATATTTCTTGTTTCCCGCGAAGTTCGATTAGATCTCGGTATGGTCTCTTCTTATGGTCGAGCTTCCTTACGTAGTCTAATGGACTTTAAACGACCCTCCCGATAGTCGACAGACTCTAAAATGTTCCCGACGACAGGTCCTTGGTTCAGACTCCTTGAGCCGCCTCGCGTCGCCATAGTCGTCAGGTTGTAATCTTCGATTGACCTGATGGCTATACTTTGACTTTCGCCTTGTCCAAGCCTCGTCAAAGTGGGGGCTCAGAGATACCTCATTTTCGCACCCTCGCAAACCACCCGGTGATGATTGGGCCGCATGTTTGATTCGCGGAACGATTTGTGACAGTTCGTAAGATTATCGTCAAGTGATTGCTCAAATATTAATGTCGACCTCTTTGTTGTCATCTACGTCCCGATACGGTCGTTTTGGCAGTAATTAGAGTACATTCGGAGTCCGGGTCAAAAACCGTCTCCATTTTCTTATAACTGTTAAATCCCGAGTCGGAATGTTCTGGAATGTTCCGGATATTTCTATTCCATATTTTACAAGTTTTATCTTTTGGCAAATAATATCCCGTAATATTCCTATTAAATATTAAGGAAGATCGAATTATTTCCGTCCTACCATAACTCAAACGCGGAAATCTTTCTTCAGCAGGAGGAAACCTCCTGGGAATAGACGCAAGCAGTCTTTGCGCCTCTTCCAAGAGACGAGTGTCGCTGCGCCTCTTCCGTGCCCTTCTCTCGCATGTTCCACGTATCTTTTTCATATCTTTCCGAGATTCACTTCCAAAGAGTCTCCGAAACCCTATTCCTTCACGTGATTAGTATAAATAGGAGCCTTCGCTCCTCATATTTCTCACGCGAGTGTCCGCCCTTCTCTTCTCCCTTTGCATTCTAGACTTTGTTCTTACTAATTGGCGCCTACGTGCTTGAACTTTCGACCACGTAAGCTCGGATCCTTCCGGGTACCAGCCTCTCCGTTGCATGACCGACCAATTTGACCAACTACACAATAATCAATCAATTTAATCAATCAACTTAATCGTTTTCCTCTTACGAGGGCACTTTCATTGCATTCGCGTCGAGCATCACTAATCGATATCTTAGTCCTTCTCGTTTCGTCAACATGTAAGTCTGAGGGTGTAATCTCTCTTTTATTTATTGTATTTTTATTTATTGTATAATCAATTGTAAGGTTTATGTCGAAAGTACCATTAAAATCGATTTCTAAAACCCTTTGTTAAAACCTGTTTTTTGCGGATTTCCGAGAGATGATCGAGAAAGGACGCAGAATCTGCGCCTCTTGAAGGAGCGCATTCCTCGCCGCGCCTCTTCGTGAGACGCCGCAGCTCCTGCTTCCTTTCTTCTTCGCTTGTCCTCTGTAATTCGTATTCAAAATCCTTCTTTTGTTTGTTTGATTAATTCTTCGGTACAATAGTTTAATAAATCATATGTATATTAATCATCATTCATTAACATGTTTAATTCATTGCTAAATCCGACTTAAATCCCAAGTAATCCAATATTTGCGGGTTTCCGTCATTAAATTCAAACCCGGATTTTAGAGGTTCGATTCATTCATATTGAATCTCTGGAATTCGTCATTGATACATTCTAACCTGTTGTTCGTCGTATATTCGTTGTATATTCATCATGTTTAGTCTAGTTAATTATTTCAATAGAGGACTCATTAATATTTTAATCGTTCATTCATGTAAATTAATTCGTTTGCATCCGTCTCATCCATGTTTTACTGTTTTTATGACCCAATCATATGTTAAATAACATGCTAATCACTTTCATCCGAGTACATAATTTAATCCATCATTAAAATCATCAATTTACATTAACGATTTGCAGTTCCGGCTTCACAGCCAGAACTCACCCTTGGAACAGACGCAAAGAATCTGCGCGCTCTTCTTTCAGAGGGCACTCTTCTCTGCTGCTTTGTTCGAGATGATTTCTGTCCCGAACTCCGTTTTCGCCTTGACCTAGTTAAATTAGTCTACGTTTAATCAACTAATATCCGTAATATCACGCTAATTCCTGTTTGTTAATTTATTTGATTCTTTTAATTTTCTTTCTTTTATTTCTTTTTCTCAAATTATCCGTTTTAAAGGTATTTTCGACATAAATCGCCTATTCCAATGTAATTATTGTAATTTTCGTTATTGTATTTATCCTATGTTTTGTATGTTTTCACATGTAAATGAGCATTAAATCCTACTTCGACATTAATTGTATGCTAATTACGTGTTTAACCGACTTAGTTAATTCTTCACATGCTAGGATTAAAACTTGGATGTTGCATTGCATGCATATAGCCGACGATATATCAAGTATAAATGATATCCCTAATCATTAGTAGAGGCCGCTATCGAGGCGGGCGGGATTAGGTGTTCGATCAAAAGAGCTTCCTAATACGTACCCTCACCCCTTACTCCAGATCTCTATGAACACCCGTATTCATTGGCATCCACGAGAGTCATTCTAGACATATAATGCTAAGGGTAACGATTGCTTAGTGTTCATGTCACTACTTTATGTCTTGACATGACATGAGGTATTCGAACGGTTCCAATTTCCCATAAAAATTGGTGGCGACTCCATACAAAATGCAAACGCTTGTCTTCGCTTCTCACCAAGCGCCCCCGTGGGCAGCCCGCTGTCCACAATGAGTGAGGACAAAATGCGCTATAAAGGACCCGTGTTGATCTGTGGGCCATGTACACAGCCTGGTGAGCTATCATAAGTAACCGCGCCCGACCCGGTTTGGGCCGGGGTGTTACAGCAGCACCTGCTGCGTCTGTTCCCAAGTGGTTTCCTCCTGCGGAAGAAAGATTTCCGTGTTTAAGTTATGCTAGGACGGAAATAATTTGGTTTTCCTTAATATTTTATGTGAATATTACGAAGATTTGTTTACCAAAGGATTAAAATTGTGAAATATGGAATAGAAATATCCGGAACATTCCAGAACATTCTGACTCGGGATTTAACGGTTATCAGAAAATGAAGACGGTTTTAGGCCCGGACTCCAAATGTACTCTAATTACTGCCAAAACGACCGTATCGGCACGTAGATGACAACTAAGAGGTAAACATTAATATTTGAGCAATCACTTGACGATAATCTTACGAACTGTCACAAATCGTTCCGCGTACCAAACATGCGGCCCAATCATCACCGGGTGGTTTGCGAGAGGTGCAGAAACGAGGTGTCTACAAATACTCAAATCTGAAATCTACATAAAACCCAGGTTCTGGAAAAAAAAAAGAAGCAGCGTGAAGAAGAACAAGTATGGTGAGAAATAGAATAGTAATTATGGGCCCTTATGTTACTCCACCTCAGAAGGTACGCCGTCCCATGTTTGGCTGATGAAGAATACCTGCGTTATGGCAATGTATTTATGCCTCTTTATTCTAAAAGGAGGCCAAGCGGTCTGCCGGGTTTGCTATTGCCGTGATCAAGGGTCGTAATCCCCCTCTTCCTCATACCAGCAACCAAGAGAAAGCCGAGATTGAGATTGAGTGGACATTATCACAAACACAAATAGTAAGAAGTTGATTCATGAAAAATTAAAGTCGAGTGGGCAAAGATTGTCGTTTTTATTAATCATATAATCGTACATTCTTTCTTTGTTCATATACCACTCCCAAGTCCCAACCAAGGTCATGGGGAAGGGTGGTTGGGTTCAGTGAAGATCCTCTGTCCCATTTGGTGTCCCATTGTATGTGTCACACCACTTACTTTCTAACACATCAACAAGTTTATATATTTGCTGCAATATTTTATTTTGCCATAAGTGATGTGTCAAAAAGTAAGTGGAGTGGCACACACAATGGGACACAAAAGTGGGACATGTGATCCTCACTGGATTGGGTTAGGTTAGTTAAAGATCAAACATATAATAATTTGGATGAGCGGATTGTAAAAAAGGTCATGTGGTGAACTTCTTTTCACAAACTTGACCTTGTTGATGGCCTAGTAGGTATCATCTTCAGACTGGTCCGGAATAAAAAACTACTCCATACTGCATTGGCTAGAGAGAGCTTGGTCAAGTAGTTCAAGTGAACAATGAGAGACATGATTGAAAAAGTAATTTTTTTTTTTTTGACAATCGGGTTAACGAGTTCTACAATTTAGTAGCACGCTTAGCTAACCTATGAGTGGCTTTATTACAAATTCTAGGAACATAAGAAAAAGAAACACAGTGAAAGTTTGCCGCTAATCCATTGATATCTTCAACAGTATTCCTAGTCCAATGTTTGAGTTGAGAATACTTCAGTACTTGAGCAAGACCTGTAGACAATCAGAGAAAATGGTAACATGAAAGATATTGTGAGAGAGCGCCCACTTCAAGGCCTCCTTAATTGCCAAAGCTTCTGCTTGTTCAGCATTTTCAACTTTTCCTTTGATACAGAATTCAGACACAACCTCATTATCAAACATGATACACCCACCCAAACCAGCAACAAGCTCTTTTGACCATGCAGCATCCACATAAATATGAGACTGTGAGCAGTTAAGAGAATCTTGGATCAAAGGAAAGAGAACTTCATTCCTAAGGTTAGTCAAGTCTTCCTCCAAAGGTGTTTGGAAAGTTATGGACCCTGATTTCTTATCCTCGGCCAAAAGAGCCCATTAAAGAGAATCTTGGTATAGTAAGATAGCACCAATAGGCGAACACTCAGAATTATCAAAGACCTTTCTACACCTTACCACCCAGATAGTCCAAATAGTACACAAAAAGGAAAGACAAGCCTCTTATTTGTTATCAGCCTTAAAAGGAACAGAAAGCCAATTGCAAATCCAAGACTCGCGGTTCAAATTATTCCTTGATTGAGCCCGAATCCCCAAAACACTTCCAGCCCAAACTCTACTAGCAAATGAACAATCACGGAAAAGATGATCAGGCTTTTCCGTTTCTTGTGAATCACAAAGCACACAAGTAAATGGGCCATCAAAACCCCTCTTTAAGAAGGCTTCCCCACAGGGAAATGGTTCAGTGAGATTTTTCCAAATAAGAATAATACAGCTTTTCGGCCCTGGAAGATTCCATAGGATTTTCTGAAAGACACAGATACACGCACCTGGAACTCTTGAAAGGTCCTTCGGGGTAGCTGAAGAATTCCATGAGTTTTTTAGTTCAATGTGGTAGCCAATCTTAACTGAGTAATTTCCAGACGAAGAAGCCGACCAAAAGAAGTTAACACTGTCTTCAGAGCATCGAATCGGAATAGCAATAATGTCTTTCACAGAGGATTCATCAAAAAACATAGACACTAATCTACGGTCCCAACAGCTATTGTTATAGATAATGTTTTTTATTCTCAAGTTACTCAAATTAGGGGGATCGGTAAGAAGCTCTAAACATCGTGGTTTCGGCACCCTTCCGTTAACCCATTTAGTGTTCCAAACACTAAGATTAGAAATTGGTTTAATGAGTTGAAGGCCCCAAGCAATATCTTTCCTTCCCCAAGAAGAATTACTCTTACCATTATTAAAAAGTAGATCGACATCTCGCCACCTTAGGCCATATTTAGCAGCAATAGACTTACTAAGAATAGAATCTGGGTGGGTGATCATTCTCCATCCAATCTTTGCTAAGAGAGCTTGATTGAACTCTTTCATACGTCTAACACCCAGACCACCATTCCCTTTAGGTTGGCTTGGGAATAGCCTATTACACCAACTAATAGAAGGAGATTTCTTTTGACCCGCCCACCAAAAATGTGACAATATAGCATCTAATATTTTTGTCACACTTATCGGTATTTTAAATAACGATATAAAGTAAACAGAAAGGGAAGATAAGACAGAAGAAATAAAAGCCAATCTACCAGCCGATGATAGAAGAACACAATAACATGATGATAATCGCTTCCTAACCTTTTCAATGATAAACTCAAAAATTTCTCTTTTACTTTTATAACACCCTGAGAGACCCACATCTGTATGAATACCCAAGTAGGAACCCATATTAGTGCCACACGGTATATTGAAGGTTTTCAAACATTTTCGAGCAAATGAAAGACTAGAGCACGAGCTTAGTGTCATAGAAGATTTATTATCATTAATAACCTAACCCGATGCATGACAGTACTCCTTAATAACTTTGTCCAGGTTAACGCAACTCTTAGAATTACCTTCAATAAAAAACATAGAATCATCCGTGAAGAGCATATGAGAGATAGGGATACTCTTCCTGCTAACCTTAATTCCTTGTATAAGCCCATCCTTCTCCATGCGCAGAATGTTTAACGAGAGAATTTCAGTGCACAGAACAAAAATATATGGGGAAAGTGGATCACCGTGACGAAGACCGCAACTCGGGTGGATACGGCTAGAGGGAACACCATTAACCAATATTTCATAGGACACCGTCGTGATACACTTCATAATCAGCTGAATGAAGTTGCAGGGGAATCCCATCAAAACCAGCGACTGTAACACCCCACGGTAATTGAAGAGGTCCAGTGATAGGCTTAAATGACTAGTGCTTAAAGGGATTGGAAGTACTACTCATATCAACAAAGTGCACTATCTTTTATGGTCATCCATGCGAAAGAACTCCAAAGTTAAGCGTGCTTGACTGGGAGTAGTCTTAGGATGGGTGACCTCCTGGGAAGGTTTCCGGGATGCACATGAGTGAGGACAAAATGCGCTGTAAAGGACCCGTGTTGATCTGTGGGCCATGTACACAGCCTGGTGAGCTATCATAAGTAACCGCTCCCGACCCGGTTTGGGCCGGGGTGTTACAGTACCTCTAATAAAATTCCAGTCTAACCGGTCATAAGCTTTGCTCTTGTCCGCTTTAAACGCCATTCTACCCATCCTGCCATTTCTAGAAGATGAACTGTTTTGTAAAATTTTCATTAGTAATTAATATATTATCACCAATATTCCTCCCATGAACAAACACATTTTGGAAGTCGCCCACTAGTTTTCCCGTGAACTTATTCAATCGATTAGTGATACACCTTATAATAATTTTCATTATAACATTACACAAACTAATAGGGCGGAAGTTATCTACCGTTTCAGGGGCACTAGACTTAAGAATAAGAATTAAGAAGGTCTTATTCAAGAATTTTGGAGAACTATTACCATTCAAGATAGCTAAGACTGTCCCAATAACATCATGCTTGATGAAGTGCCAACATTTATAGCAAGAATATCATCAAGTCCAGGAGATTTTAACGGGCCAAGCTGAAACACTATCGTGCGAACCTCCTTAGGAGTGAAATGGTTGCCAAGAGCATCACTGTCATCCGGAGAAAGGAACCCTTTATTGACAGTAAACAAATTATTAACAGTAGGGAAGTACTCATCAAACGAGACCTCATTCACTCCTTCCTTAAACAGACCAACGTAGAATTGGACAAATAATCCCATAATGTCCTCGGTGTCAAAATTTCACTCCCCATTATCCATTTTAATCCCAGCAATATAATTCCTACCGGCTCTACCCTTAACCCAATTAAAGAAGTACTTGGAGCATGTATCTCCCTCTATATTCCATTTAATCTTGGCACGCTGTTTCCAATATTTAGCCGAAACCTTAGCATACTCCGCTTGACTAGCATACGCAGTAGTGAAAGTCCGAGTCACTCCCATTGTCTCGATTTCATGCAAACCTTTTTCCAAAGTGTCGTCAAAATCACTCCATTTCTTATTCCACTCTTTTCTCTTAGAAATAGACCAGAGACGCATACAATTTCTAGCCTTAGAAAATTTCCGTATCATTCTGACCATAATAGAGCCTGGGACAGGGACAAACCATTCGTTATGTACCAAGCAAATACACTCCTCGTAATCCAGGTTCCAGACCTCCATTCTATAAGGTCTTATACCATTACAAGTAAGTAAATCTGTTTCAAAAATAATAGGCGCATGGTCCGAAACTTGAATATGAAGGTGAGTGATACCAGAATTCAGAAAAATATCATTCCAATCCCACGATCCGTACCCCTTATCAAATCGTTCCAGCACTATACTATGATCTTCCCTCTTGTTACACCATGTAAATCTTGGCCCCTTAAAAGGAATATCCATAAAAAAATGTCGAGCCTTTCATTTATTAAAACATGAAGCTCCTGGGATCCTACCTTTACTACCTCCCCATTTATCTTCTTGATAGTCAACTTGGTTAAAGTCCCCTATAAGAAGGCAAGGGTTTTCAAAAGAGCAGATCCATTGACTGGGATCATTCCAAACGATTTCTCACTTATGAGTGATTGGTTCGCCATAAACACAAATACCAAAAGCTATCTTTGCATTGCATGACTTTGATGATAATAAAGTTTTGACAAGCAAAAATACACTCAAACTGAGCATCAGACCTAAAACCAAACCAAATGTCTCATTTGGTTTCATGAGCATCTACACCAAAACTCCGAGAGAACCCAAAGTAACGAAAAATAGGATCAACTAATTTTACTTTACACTTTGTTTCAGATAAGAAAAAAAATCAAAATAAGTACTCAAAATAATTTCTCTAGTCTTCGCAATCGTAGGAGCAAGAGGGTTATTTAAACCCCTTACATTCCAACAAAGTCTTTTCATGAAGACGAAATCCACCACTGCAGTACCACCAACTCCACACCAGGCTCATATCAACACAACCTAATGATTCGCCCCAAGCAAGAACCCAACCAACAAAGACTCACCATAGATAGAAGGAAACTACAAAAACCACCCATACATCTCACACAACCGACACACAAGAAACGGGTCCAATAGGCGGGGGTAAAGGGGGGAATCACCATATCAGACCCAAAAGACACACACAGCCTCGCACACCGACACACACCTGACCATAGACAGAGCCTTTTTTTCTTAATAATAATAAAAAAAAAAGGCGAATCCAACCAAATACTCAATCCATCAAAGCCGAAAAACAAAAGCACACAAAGTGTGTCAGCAAACCAGCAACATGGACCAACGAGGTCCCTTACCAATTTTAACGTATTAAAGAAAGAGTAATGGACAGACCAGGAAATCCATTTTCGCCAAATGATACCTCATAGGACCACCGCCATACAAGCAACAAGGCAAACCATAAAGACGATAACATGTACTCTATAAGTCTATAAAATACTGAAAAAAAGATTAAGAGTTAATATATTGGCAATCAGTTAAGGTGATTTTCTGCGGGATGGTTAGAGCATGTGGAAAACGCTATGACATTATTTTTTGTTTTTGTTACATTATGTTGTTGACATTATTTTTTTGTTTTTGTTACATTGTTGACATTATTAGCAGACATTATTAGCACATGATCTGTCTATGTTATAATGATGTTTTTGTATAAGAGATTAAGACTAATATTTAAACGTGCATAAAACCATTGTAAAATGTGAAGCATATTGAGGTCTTACATTTGTTGGAAGTTGATATCACGTGGACCATACAACAAAGTGGTCTGACCCTAAACCAATTGTATAATCCCAAATTGTGTGATCCTAACAGCACACGGTTTCTACTCCGCTTTGTATTCACCGACCCACTGATCTTATGTTGCACGTCTTCCACTCTTTCAAGGGGCGTATAACCCATCTGTGGGCTTAACTGTCGATCGCAAATTTTCGAGTTTTGAATAGCTACCCACCGATTTTAGATTGCTGGGTAGGTTACATAAAACCGTCTTAATACTAAGGTCCAAACGATATGTTCTGAAATTAACAATTCCGACAAGTCAATCGTTCATCATAATCTCCGATATATTTATAACCAACAAGACAAACAAGTACTACAAATTTAAATGATCTCTATCCTAGGCTACGAACCCTTGTGCTCATTAAGCATTCGGATTAACGAAAACAAAACTATGATTTAACTCTAACCAACCCCCCTACTCCGATTTGAAAACAATTTACAACTTGATTCAAACAAAATACATCCCTATCTAGCCAGCCGCTATATCTTGTATGTATCAACTTCTTCCCATCAAATTATGTAGTCTTCCTAATTGTTAGTTGTTACTTGTTAGTGTTGTGGTGTGACATCCTCGATTCCTGCACAAATGAATAACAAACGGAATTAATTAAATCGTCATAAAAATAATTGTCATTGACACATATGCACGACTTGACCCAATCTACTAAACTGTATGGACTCACCGCTATTGATTGAACCTTGACAACCCGTAACATATCAACGACAACCCGTGATTAGAGGCTAATTAACAACTTGCTTAAGTAGTCTAGTCATATAATTAATTAATTTAAAGCAAGAGGGGATACGTTCTTATCAAATTGACTATTATTGTATAATATCATTTGGTCTAGTCATGTAATAAGAACATAAATATCTAGAAGCAATTAATTTTAATCAAAGCGTACAATATGAAAGCATAACCAAATTTGACTACATCAATGACATCACATAATATACAACTTTGTTCGTTTTAATCGTTTCAATTTTTGTTTAAGTAAGGAAAACCGAAAGTGACACGCAACAAAATTAGGAACAAAATCAGAATCAAACAACCAAACCACATCTAATTAGGGGACTTCCTTGCATTCCACGTATTAAAACGTCATTAACATGGAGATTAAGCATTCGTCAAAAAACTCAAATAAGACCGTTGTTAGAGTATTACCTTAACGCTTTTAAACGATTTTATAACAGCTACCAATAGCTTATCCCCAGCAATGTGTCGAACTTTTTCTATTAGGTCCGGTCGCGATATTTTCTTCTCCTGTTGAACAAAAATTAACGTTGTTGATTAATAAACCGACTTAATTAAACTCCGATATGAGATTTTAATGAGGAATGATTTGAGTAATTACTTTGTAATCTTTATGATACTTGCTAATCAAGGCAACCGCATCAGATGGTAAGTATCTTGCCAAAACCGAAATCAATGCCGGAAATGAAATCCATGGCGATGTTGGCATTCTTATCCCATTTTGTGTCTTAGGAAACACACCTAAACAAAAACAATTAAACAACATAATTAGTCATTAATTAATTAATTCGTAAATTAAACAAGATATTAAATAAAATTAATTAAATTATTAAGATTTATAATTTGTACCTTTGGATGGTGATTGAGCTGCTGTTGCGTTTGCTTTGAATGTAACAATGTATTCGGGTAAAATGTGAGTGTTCATGTTAGTACTCCAAATTACGTATTTACTCGGTTTATCATACGAATCCACCCCTGAATCGAACGCGTCGGAACTTGGATGTGTTTGACCCGACCCAATATGAACCAATTCTGACCGTCCTAGTAGAACACGACATAGTAAGACGTGTCTTAATCCGTCTTCATCCGGACTCGAATCCTCCACACTGTAAAAATCAATCAAAAACTAATCACATTAGTTCAATTAATTCAAATACTTCATAAACCACAATGTAACATAAACAACACAAATACCGAGTAACAAATTACACAAATTCTTATATAAAACCGTTATATATAGACTCATTTTATTAAAACTTAGACGGTCCAATATTCGACTAATGAGATACTCCCTCGATTGCAATTAAATAACCGAGACAACTAAATAACGGAACGTAAAGAAATAATCGAGACAACTAAATAATGAAAACGTAAAGAAATGACGGGACGGAAAATATACCTAGGAACAGGGGAATCATCAGGAGAGAGAAGAATAGCGCCATGATTGTTCAACAACAAATCTTGAAAACCAAACCCGTGATCCAAAATCCTCTCGATTTTTCTTTTATCACCGCCATACCAACCAAACTTCATATTAGTGGACCCACCGCCATTACCACCGCCATACTTATTCTCCAAACCTTTAAGATGAACTTGAAAAGCTTGAATTCTCGCCATACTTGAAGGATTCACCGACCAATTTCTCCGATGAACCGCCGTCACAACCGCCGTATCTCCGACACCGGCGAGGAATCTCCGGCGAATCAATTCATACGGCCTCTCCCCCTCCTCAATCTCCACCGCTACCCCCTCGTTGAAGATTCCTTGACGCCGAATCCGAGACGTCGCTGATGAAGTTGGACAACATGAACCGGTGATACCGCTTTCGCAATCCGAAACCGAGGATGATAATTCAATCTGGTGTTTGAAATCCATTGCTTGAAGTTAAAAAGGGAATTTAATTTTTTGAATTTAATTGGAAAATTGTACAACAAAAGTAAAATGGAAAATTTACAAAATTTGAAAAAAGTTCATATTTATTTAGGAATTTAGGTTTCTTATGTAGCAAGATAAAATCAAAAAGGTGTTTGTAAAATTGAATTCATGCAATATGTATTGGAGATGTAGGAATAATGAAAAGTGGGGAAGAGGAATATATATATATACGTAACAGATGAACCGACTTGAGAGAAATAGTATTATTTTATTGTGGGTGGCAAGTAAATTTTAAAGTTTGGCGGTTCAAATTGTAAATGGTTTTGGCTGTTTTATGGAAAGTTTTGCTTTTTGTCCGTTGTAACTTGTTAGAGTAAGTCGCACGGAGTAACTCTCCCGTAAAACCGTCTTATTAAAAAAATTATAAATTTAAAAAAAGGGAAAAAATATTAAAAAATTTAACTATTATCAAACCATCTTATATCAAAAATTTTGACAGTTTTATTTTTATTTTTTAATTTATTATCCGGCTGTGTTTTAGGCAGATGCGCACATACAAACCATCGTGTATACATAAACGCAAATTACTTTTTTTAGGTAAATCAACCCCAGTTTTTTATGACGAGAGAACTTGCAGGTTGCAATCGCTATCTTTAGCGTGCACAGGGTAAAACTTCAAGTATATGATAGCATATTACTAGCATGTAAGCTATATATACCAGCCATGTTAGAGGGTGACAGACTGCCACGTTCGCCAGAATAAGGCCGGTTTTATTAACATGTAACTAGAATATTTTGTTCGATTAATAAAAAATAATAATTAACTCAGTTGTTCTTAGATAAGATCGTTTAGATAAATATTGGATAAAATGATTCCATTTTCAAATATTATGATCCATTTAGTGAAAAAATATTTACTAAATAAAATTGTTTTTACAAAAAAATTACTTGTATTATATTTAAAACCACCTTAGATAAAAACTTGTATGATCGCGTTTATACTATTGTTAATTAAGCAGTTGGTTTTAATTTTACCATTAAAAAAAAAACTGTTGACGTTGAAACTTGGCAAGAAAGGCGGTACCCAAAAAAAAATGATTAGGGGGTGAGGTGGGGGGGTTGAGTGAAATGACGGAATTGACCTTGGCTAAGTTGGCAAAACGATAAGACTTGTACAGTAAGTAAAAACCAGGTTGACTACTAGTGATTGCTGGTTTATTGGGGTTAAGGGCGTGTGTCTAACGTGGGGACGGGCTAGGAGGGAATTGTGTGCTACTTTGTCGATCCTCATAAACTGATAAACTACTTGTTCGTCAAGTAGTGGAGGGCGATGTTTATGGTATTTTATTATTTGGAAAATAAATTGGAAGGTGGTTGTCAATTTGAGAATGAATATGAATAGGGTCATAGGGATAATGACTTCACAACTCTAGTATGGTGATGATGGGACTGGTCGGATCGAGTCGGGTAATTGGTAGATAATTGGAATTATTGGGTTTTTTGAGTAACTGGTAGATAATTGAAAGTAATACTAATAGGTAGAACGAATTTTGGGGTGGAACGAATTTTTCGAGTAACTCTAATAGCGAATTTTGGGTTAAATAATACAATAAGTCTTGCTTGCGACGGGTCGGATCTTGCGACGGGTATTATGTGAGTGGAAATGGGTAGAGGGGACAAGGTGGGTACCCACCCCATGTGCTTTGTCTCTCACCCTTATGGGTTTTGTGTGAGAGAATATGGTACCCGTCTCTTGTTTGTGACGGATACCTCCGTCACAAATAAGAATTTGTGTAAATAATGGTGGAACGGGGTTTTAGAGTATTAACTTTGTGAGTGAATATTGAACACTCAATCATTGAGTCATATTAATTGACTGATAATTTTACACTGCAATATGAAAAATCAGTGGAGGCAAGCCCCCTCCTGGCATCACCAAGTTCCTCTGTTGAGGCCGACGTATCTAACTTTCGATTTTATGTAGCTTATATATAAATATATATATTTTTTTACAGTAAGCAAATAATAGTCATGCTCAGTTCATCGCAGCTCTTGCAATAGAATGAGCAATCCTGTTAAGTTTCCGAGGACAGTGGCTAATTGAAATACACTGCGTAGTAGATATTTGTAGCTTATATATATTCGCGTCATACTTTTGTACAATTTAAGTTTTCGTTGTTAGATGGCATAATGATACACACCGTAGTATAAGGGTATGTAAGTTTACTAATATTGATACGAATCATCTTTTTTCTACAGCAACTAATATGAATCCGAAATCGAGACGAAGATTAATGACAAATTTCGATCTCCGAGATGTTAGGATCATATCTATCATTCCAAAATAAACTCGGTTCATATATATTTAATTAGGTGTATCTAAGCGATTGGGGTGCACTGTGTAGTTAAACCTACAAAATTCATTATGATTTACATATTATTGTTGATAAGGTTGATATTAGTTGCATCAATCCTAATTCATAGGATATGTATGACTGTACGAGTATTCATTTAAGTTGGAGATCAATTTTCTTGAATTATATACTGATAAAAAGTTGAATCTTTATATACAAGGAACTCAACCATTGCTTCCTCGCTCTCTCATTCAAATACGTTCCAATATAGGAGTACATAAATTATCAATTAGACAATTACTTTCATTGAACAATAGTTATTTGGTTGATATATATGTTCCAACCGTAAGATTAAGGGTTTAGACCGACTCTTTTTAAATTATGCTCTAAAATAGAATTATCGAAGAGTTGCATAATTGACTTTAGCAAAAGGAAATTAAAAAGTTGACCCAACTTTTTTTTCTTCACATATCTTTATGTCATAAAAACATATTGCCGGACTTTATGATTCAAAAAAACCAATTATTTCTAAGCTAGTGAACAACATTCTTGATTCTATATATGTCGTAGTCCATGGATATGACTTGTATCCTTCGCCATTAAGTTGCTTACTACTTTGTACTTGCATAATAAACTTCCGACTATTTTTATTCCTATCTTGCCTTGTTTAAAATTCTTGCTACAAGTATCCAATTCTCCACGAATATGTATAATTTTCAGTTCAATCCTACACGAATCTTCTTTTTGGATGGAGAGTAAGTCTCCTGAGAGACGGTCTCTTAATAAACTTTATTGAGAGACCATTGTACAATTTTAAGAAAAAGTGGTACTAAAGGTAATAAAATAGGTACAAATCATGATTAATTATAAAATGGGTACATTTATTATGTAAATAGGTACGAAATTACTATGTCAAGATCAACAATAAAAAGGGTACGAAATACAAATAAAAGGGTACGAAAGATTGGTCTCTCAATAACTTAGTGAGAGACCGTCTCTCCCAAGTTTTAGTGTTGGATGAATATATTATCTAGCAACTTTGTAATTATGATTATAATAACCTAAATATACACGAGAATAAACTACAAAAACACGTGAATTATTCTAGTGTTCATGCTAGTAAATTAACAGTCGATCAATTGTTATACACATTGTCAACGCGTAGAATTGAGATGCTTCAAGACAATTTTTTAAATTTATGATACTTACCTATGAATCTATCGGCTCATGTTCATCATTTGTTTATTTTTAATTAAAATATTCCTCACAGATAATATAAAATATAAATAAATAATTGAGACGGAAGAAATATCATCCAAATCCACACATATTGAAGACAACTATGTTAGAATGACTTAAGGAATAAATTTCTACACAATAATAATTATTTCCTAGGACAACTTTTGTGCTACATGAATGCCTTGTTTACTCAATTACTCATCTAATAATATTTGGCCCATAGTTTTATCACGTAGAACCTAGAAAAACATAACTATATCCCATTTTAGGGGTTGATTTGACCCAATTGCAAGCACCAAGATAAGTGTGTACCCCTATTAAGATGTCTTACAACAATTCTCACTTGATATATCATCATCTCATCTTGTAAAATGTTGTTGTAATCAGCAATCAATATGAATTATATCACCTCATCTTGTAAAATGTTGTTGTAATCAGCAATCAATATGAATTATATCAGTAAGTCTTCCTTGTAACGGGTCAAATATCACACATGAGTAGATAAAGACAAAATTAGAGCGCCTTTGTCTTTATCTAACTATGTAGATTTTATTTGACCTGTCAAAAGCTTGTGATGGATACTGTCCGTCACAAATGAGAACTTGTGATGAATTATCACATTGCCAAGTAAAGTTCCGTGTTATATACCGAGTATTTCATATACAATAACTTTGAATTCAAAATTAATGAAATAGTTTTAAACAATGTTCTTTTAAACTTAAGGAGTCGTTTGATTACCCATTTTAAAATACATGAATTGCAATTCATGGGATTTGCAAAATTTGTGGGTTGATTGTTTACCCCAAATCATATGAATTGAAGTTCAATAGGGAATGTAAGTGAGAATTTTTGTGGAATTCACTTCTCACATTTTAACCAAGCACCATTTTTTCTTTTCCATTTCACGTGATTTACAAAATGTGAAAACTGTTACTTCCTTATAACTTCTAACGAACTAAACAATCTTAAAAAGTCAAGACTTTATTAATCCTTCCCAACAATTTTTGCAAATCCCCCTTAAACTAAAAGAATAAGAGATCTATAAAGTTTTCCCGCCTAAATGAATTAGGCTATAAATGGGCTTCATAACATCATATATACAACTGGGTCATCCTGATTAATTTTGACTTATGCTATAAATGGGCTTCATAATATCATATCTACAACTGGACCATACTGATTAATTTTATACAATAAATAATTCTATGCCATTTAAAAAAGGGATAATATTTTTTAATTTGCATAGACATATTAATATGATATTCTTATTTTATTACATACATGAATTGCACTAATTATATGTACAATGTGATAGAAATATTTTACTATTATTATTTTTAGAACTAAACACTATGGCCAAGAACATTTTTTAGGAAATATTTTCTAATTAACTCTATTTTTCTATCTTTTGATACAAACGTAATACAGGTTGGGAGTATTGATAAATAATTGTTCGTACTTTTAAAAAGAAAAACTTACTTATGATATATTTTTTCTTACACTTTAACTTAATATTTATCTTTGCTCCATACTATATGAAAACTTAAATTTTGGATAATTTTTTTTAGATATTTATAAAAGCCTTTAGTGGATATACTGATATAATTAAAAACAATATTTTTTTTAAAACAAAGTTAATAAAATAATTTCAGTAAAACTGACAATCTTATACAGAGTAAAAGTGTTGAACAATATCTTTTCTAGCTCTTAATACAAAATATTATTAATAGTAAATTTTATAATTAAATTTCAAATGCAGTTAAATACCAATAGTATAATTGTTAAATTCTCTAATATTTCTATCTAAAAAACCGCGCATTTGCGCGGGATCTATACTAGTATAAGACTAATCCAATAATAAAACTCAGACAAAATATTAACACATAATAATTACGAAACCTTTTAAATTTATTTTGACAACTTAATATTTTATTACCATAATCACATACATAAAAAAAAATCAATAATAATGACCACAAAATATCAAGTTGTTGAAATCTCAAGGTGAGGTAAACACACACATAAACACATTTACATAGGATTATCTTTAACTAGATTCGTGTTACCTAGAGCTGACAAATATTGACACAACACAAAAATACGACACGAACTCGACACAAAATTAATGGATTTGGGTTGAAGTTAAATGAGCCATTTATGTGAGTGGGTCGACACGAACACAACATGATATTTAATTGGGTTGGATTTGGGTTGAACACTCTAAACACAAACTCGACACAAATGACCTGTTTACTAAATTAATCCTAATTTTTCTTGATCATCTTACCCATAAATGTATTTATACTTTTCAAATATTGACATGAGACGAAAACACGACACGAAATTAACGGTTAAGGTTGACCCTTGATGACCCATTTATGTAAGTGGGTCGATACGAACACGATACGAGATTTAAATGGATCAGGTTTGAGTTGAAGGGTTTGTGACTCTATTACATGTGACACGAACACGAACCCGACACAACCTGATTTATTCACCATGTCTAGTAGTGTTACCATAAGACGGTTTTACAAGAGTGTTGGTTTTCCATGCTAAAATCTAAAACTATCACTGGGCCTTGAACATAAGAAGGCGGACTAGTCCATTAAGTTAAGTAAACATTTATCGTCTTTTATGCGTGTTTTATTTCATACTTCTCCATCTTTTCTCAGGGACCTTCTTCAGTCAATTGCAAGGTAAAACATTTCTACTTCTCCCAATTTTTATTTTTCATACTGTTTTCCAAATTGCTGTTTAATTCTTAATCCACATTTTTTAGTCATTAGGGTTTAGCTAATTATTCCCTTTTGTTGATTTTGTTAGATTAATTTTGATTTTACATCATAGAATTAAACATTTGGTGCATTGTAACTTTGAGATTTAAGGGTATTTTGTGAAGTATATTTTTGTAATGCAAAAAGGGTAGTTAGTATGATTCAAAGTTTCATGCTTTTGTGATTGTAATGTACAACAGTATAATTGTTAAGGTCTCTCAATCAAAAGGATTGCCAAACCTCGAATCGCTGCGTACTTGCTATATTGCATTGATTGATTCATATTGGACTGTATAATTGAAATTTGAATCTCGCCTGTTGATTGTGAGAAGAATTTAATCGATATTTTCCGATAAATGATACTTTGGATTGGTTTTTAATTTGTTTGATGGGTTTGTGTATTTGATTGGGATATGTGATTGGGGTTTTGGCAGTGGTGTTTTAGTTGTTTACATTGGGATTTACGAAGGATATATCTATTTGTCGAAACTGTATGATTTACTTAGAATAGCTAATTTGAAGTGAAAGATTGTATGAAAGGGCAAGGAGTGAGAAGAATAAAAAGAGAATTATTGCATTTGGACAACCATGGGGGAGGTGGGAGGTGAAGGGGACGGGGACGGGGATAGAGAATTATGTGAAAGAGATGAGACTTGGAGTAGAGATGAACATGAGCGTTCCGCCCTATTGTTCCGATTTTGTTAGGTTTTAGTTCAGTAAGGATGATGGCAATATGGTTTCTTTCCAGTATTTGATTATCTCCCAGCTACGACTATGGTCCATGTTGACTCTCTCATCCCTTGCCTCCATCTATGGGAATTCTTACTCCAGCTCATCGTTCAGGTTTTTGTGATTATATTCCCTCTGTTGAAATGTAAGGGTTACATTTTCAACATTTAGTACTACCATATGTTGTATTTTTCCGAGAGGGGGGAGATTCTATTGGTCATGATGGCTCTCAAAGCTTTTAAAGTTTTACTTCTACTGCTTGTGCTCTGCAATTCCACCTTTTGTAACCTGGTAGATACTGCATAGGTATCTTAAAATTTCTCTTCGATTAGGATAAAATTGTGTTTTGGTCTTTGTTTCATAAAGAGATCAAATCACCAGCGCATATGTTAAAATATTGATCAGGCCCGATAATGACCTGAAAAGACTTCTTTTCGACCAAACTAAGGGGCTAAATGAGTGGGGTTGCAGCCTCGCAGGTTAACCGATTCGGTCAAAACACATGCTTCCCCCAAATACCCAGTTACCACTTCCCCTTGTAGCACTCGTTCACCCTCACTCGATCCAGCCCTCATTAATTGCATTGATATTAGTGCCAAAGATTTCCCCTGAATCTGAATGTCAGCATAAAACTCCTAAGTTGCCACATTCATATCCATAGTTTGCATCCCCATCCCCTTCAATACTCATCCTGGATATGGAGCTCCTCATGTGGCGAAGTGAAAATCTCCTGTATTTGTCTAAGATGCCTTAATTTTTTGAGTACCAGAAACCAATAGTCTACAAGGAAAAAGTTTTTCTGGATATTAGTCATTTGACATTTTTCTTGTTTTTGTACTATATGTTATGTGTTTTTCATTAGCTCTCTGTATGAAGCATGAATGAACTTATTATAGGAACTGTTGTAATTTCGATTTGTGGGACTGTATCTTGTGGTCATGTTTATATTGATGTAATACATAGTGCGGTGGCGTAACTATTAGTTTTTGGTGGCAACATTTGAATTTGCAGGACATTATTGTGTACAGTATCTTGTAATGGAGGTTAATTTTTGGTGTTAAACCAAACTGTGGTGATGATAGTACTCATTGCTTATAAATATAAGAACTATTTTTGTGTTACTGTTTTTTTACTATGAAGGGTTTACTGAAATTTCTTACTACTTTGAAAGGTTTATTGCACTTTCTTACTTTTTTGAAGGGTTTATTGTGTTTGCCAAGTTACCTACCCTTCTGACATATCTGACAGGTCTAGTTGTTAAGGCAACGAGTACTCGAGTAGTACTCCTCTGATTTAGGCGGAGTGGGTAAAACACAAGAAATTGGACTTTATGAGTTGGGAACTCCTGTTTCAATATTTACTAAAATGATTCTGTAGTTATGTGGTGGATTATGTTCTTCAAACTCAGTGAAAAGTGCCTAGGTTCTGTAGAATCATGAATGTGTGTCTTGGCTTAGAACTAAATGTTTTTTTAAGTGTTAAAGACATGTCGGATTGTCGAGTGATGGTCATGGAATGATGTTCAACCGGCAAAAAACACTACGCATATTTCAGTGTATACTTTTGAAACAATCTTTTATGTTTTCAGTAGAGGGATGAGTTTGTGACTTTGTGTGCATTCGACACCCCGTCCATTACCATAAGCAGTAGGCTAGACTCCTCTGGGTATTATTTGATGATGATGTTATTGATGTTGTTTTTAGGCTTGTGTGAAATCCTAAACTTGCTGTTACAGGAAATGTGCGGCATAAACTTTAATTTGTTTAGCTCTCTTCCAAGCCTTTGCTTTTATTTCAGGTCTACCATTGTTTTATTTCAGGTTTGTTTAGGGTCATTGGAGAAGAAGCCGGATAACATTTACGGATTTACGTAGTACCTTATTCTCTGGTGAAACATGTATTTCATTAGACATTTAAGAACCTTAAAAATAAGGTCTGGACTTCTAGAAAGAAGCGCTCCTTTCCAAGCTCGATGCCTTCAAACTGATGCAGCTCAGAAAACCAAGCCTATGAAGTACAAATACCCTCCCATGTATGACCCATATGGCCCCAGACCACCACCCTCAGAAAAAATTACTCAGCTTGTCGAAAGTATCGTAGCCTTAACATCAGAAGAACGTGCTCAAATTGGTCCTGCTCTAAGAGCGAGTCTTAACCATCCCAAGTTGGAGAAGATTTCAACAGAAGGCTTAGACTTGGGTGCACAAGCAGCCGGTGGGACTGCTCCGGCTGAGGAGGTAAAGGTCGAGAAAACGGCATTTGACGTGAAATTGGAAAAGTTTGACGCGACAACTAAGATCAAGGTGATCAAGGAAATCAGGGCGTTGACCAATCTAGGACTGAAAGAAGCGAAAGACCTAGTGGAAAAAGCACCGGCTGTAATCAAACAAGGGGTCACGAAAGAAGAGGCGGCAGCTATAATCGAAAAGATTAAGGCAGCAGGTGGTGTTGCAGTAATGGAATGAAAAGGGAAAGAAGAAATAGAAGCTGATTGCGCCGCTATTGTAATGCTTGTCGAACATTTGTATAAGAAGTCACGGCGCTATAGTTTTGGTTGCTTGTGTTCTGGATTGTGTTTTTACTCGCTAACAATGGTCTCATTTTTAGACGAAAATTTAGTCCACTTTGCTGTGATTTGGCAAAATAAAAAATATTTCAGCTATAGAAACTTTCATATTTGTTTGTTAAGCCTTGATTTTGTATATGATTCCTGAAAACCAGGCGTTTGTAAGGAAAAAAAAAGAAAGGGGCGTTCCGAGAATCGAACTCGGGACCTCTCGCACCCAAAGCGAGAATCATACCACTAGACCAAACGCCCTTGTTGATTAATATCGTTCATACTAGTCTCATATATATTTGAATAACTTACCATGACAAAAACAAGGAGAAGTGGTTCACGGTTCCATTGTTTTTTCCTCAAATGCCATGATTTAATTTACAGTAGATAGAGATTATTCCAGTATGAAGTTAATCAACGTCGGAGTAATATTTATTCGGTTCTTTTTATAAAAACTTGTACCAAATGGGCGTTAAAGCTTCATTGGTTTCTAAAGAAAGAAGAAAGTATATTGTAACTACTTGTCGAAAGTCTGTGAACAAAGGGAGTATATTTATAAATTACTTGTCAGAAGTTTTGCCCAATCCAATTTCCGGGTTACAAATAATATAAACAGTCGAAGAATGTACTATCATGTATTGTCTGAAATTTACATAATGTAATGTTAAGCATCTATTATCAAGCAATTAAGATTACGATCTGAGATTATCCGGCCGTAATTAAACTTTCTACCTATGAGGGATATCCTCGTAGAAGCCTGTAATTTGAGACTTTAAGACATAAGGATAACAATCGAAACGCTGGCTGCACTGTCCTGAATTCCTGGATGCAAAGGTTTTTTCAGTCGACTGGTTCAAATCTGCAAACACAATCATATATATTTCCACTGAGCAACTTCTCCGCCAGTCTCTGGTTTTTCACCATCGCAAGCTGCCAAACACATGTAGGATGAGATTATGAGAATGACAACAAAAGTAACGAAACAGAAATGCAAGAGAACTAATGTCAAAAATAACACGATTCCTTCCTCCATTCATGATGCAAGGTAACAAGTTCTCACCTTGAGAGCATCGCACCTAAACCGGGCATTGAAATTGGTGTGAATAGCGCGACCCATTCCTTCCAATATTATCTGCATGTTACACATTGAAGAAACATCATTGAAAGAATGGTACTCGTATAGTATAACCAGGGTCGTCCCATTATACAGTATTCTTTTGGAAGGCCTCATATTTTAATTGCTGGGAGGGCTCTCCAATCTCCTAGACAACCCTAGGTATAACATTACTCTTATTAAACCAGCATTCCAAACTTTTAAAAGAGCACGGAGGAAACCATACCAAATCAGCGTCCTTTGCGGCAGCAGCTACCTCAGAGCTGACTTGGCGTAAGTCTATGCATGGGCTACCACATCCGTTTTCAACCACCATGAGAGGAGGCACGGATGGCGATTCATCTTTAGAACCTTCTTGAATGTTTATCATTGCATCCACCAGAAGTCCACCGGCTTCCGCTGCCCTCCGAAGAATATCACAGCTCTGAGCAGAATGATATGAATAGTGATTTAAGTCATTAGTTACATGATTAAAAATATATACTCCCTCCGTCCCGGTCAATTGTTGTCCTTTGGTTTTGGCACAAATACCAAAGAAAGAAGAAGGGGCCAATCACTAAATGACAAGTGGAACAAATTGAGTGTGAATGATCAAATTGTTCATCAAGTTTATTCTTAAAATAGAAAGGACAATAATTGACTGAGACACCCCAATATGGAAAAGGACAAACAAATGACCGGGACAGAGGGAGTACTTGAAGAAAGCGTAGTTTCATTAAGATATATAACTGACAAAATAAAAGATGGACGCAAGTTTATAGATAAGGTATATATGCCTTTGCAGCCTCGGCAACAATTTCTGGAAGCTCCATGGCAGTTACGTCGTTTAATGCTGGAAGTGAGTTTGCCACCAGAACAACCTGCCACAACCATACGAACACAAATCATATTTTTTCACAGGGTCGATTTCTAACATGTCTTTTCTAGTTTCTGCAGTGCTTGTATCTTTTACCAAAAAGAAGCAATATTACCTCCGTTCCACGTCGAAGAAGTTCTCTGGCAAGGGGTAACATCCCTAAGACAACATCAGCACCCGAGTTATCCACAAAGAGAAGCGCTCTTTTATGAGGCGGTACCTTCTTGTTACCACTTCCTAACATTCTCTCTTTAAACATGTCAAAATCGTCCACCTGTACCAGTTCAAGTTATTAGCTTCCAAAATTATGTTGGTACTTCAAAACCTTCCCCTTAATCACGTCTGGTTTGACTCATCAGAGTCGGAGATGCACAACCTTACCCCTGTTTTAACAACTATCTGCAAGTGACCCATGATGTAAAATGCATAGAGAATAACATCGAACAAATGCTACTTCACATAAAAAGAAGGGCAGTGATGATGATTCCTTCATAATCCAGACAATAATGAGTCTTTGGTTCGTTTGGAAATGAAGATTCAAGCGGTTTCCTTCCATCAAACATTAAATAATGACCACTGTAAGATCTATTGCATTGAAATGGTTAACCTGTGTGTATTAGACAAATAAGCTCGCGTATTCCAAACAATGATGCATGTATCTTCATTGGGGCTTACTACTATCTAAACATTTGCCTTCAAACTCTTCATTGTGAAATTGTATAGCTCGGACTCCACAAAACAAATCAATGGAAGTCATGGAAGACATACCCGCCATGGTCTTTGCATCTTTTTGCGACTCATTCTATATATCTCTATAATAGTCCCTTTGTGATAAAGCTCCACACATGCACGAGATCCCCAGTCAAATATATTAGCGGCTAGAACACCTTCTATCAAGGTAAACAGCCTCTTTTCCTGCAAACATGAACAAATCCATGATTTAACCATTCATAGGATAAAGGAACAAATTCATCAGCTGCTCCATGGAGAAACCAATACCCTTCTGTCGTGCTACTTGAGAATGAATTAAGAAGAACAAAGGAAGAGTCTATTACCTCAGACATGCTATCGAGTTCTAGTAGAAGGTCAGGTAAAACAGCAAGTGAAGCTTCATTTTCCCTACAACACATCACCTATAGGTTCAGAACTGAGTATAGACAACAGAAGCAAGGCTGTATGACCCTCGAACATATTAATCGTAACAAGGTAGGTTATTAAAACCAAGAAGTGACTTCTTAGTGGACCTAGAGTCTCATTTGACACATATCCCGTTTCTCTTTTACATTTATGCTCTTATTCCCACGTGATGAAAGCAATTACCTTTGTTTAATGCTTCTATATGCATCAGTAAACTGGAACTCCCGCAAGCACTCCTCCCTGAGTTCCAAAAGGTTGGCCAGTCCTAACTTTCCATAGGCAGCAGGCTCTTCCATTAACCTACATTAACACGATTTTTAACCAAACAGCGATAAAAGTATTTGGATTATAAGAATAATCATATACAGGAGGGTGGAAAGTTAATAAAAAAGTAAGATGTAACTATCAAAGTATACCTAGCCAAATGGGCAGAGAACGCACGTGCAAAAGCATCACCTCTTCTTTTTGCATCATCAGTTCCGCCTTCGCTAGCCACAGCCTACAAGAAGTTGCAAATAATTCTACATGAATGATGAATCTACGTTTTTTTGTCATTCAGAGAGGAATATTATTAAGAATCCACATCCAATTGCTCCGAAAGGGTTTTCCTACATAGAGATTTTTCGTGAATTACTCCCTCGGTCCTGGTCAATTGTTGTTCTTTGGTTTTCGCACAAAGACCAAGGAAAGAGGAGGAATCCAATTATTAGATGACAAGTGGACCAAATTGAGTGTGAATGATCAAATTGCTCATCAAATGCATTCCTAAAATAGAAAGGACAACAATTGACTGAGACACCCCAAAATGGAATAGGACAACAAACGACCGCAACGGAGGTACTACATATTAGTTCTCCAGCTAACAGCTAGTCATTGTTTAGCCTACCCATTAATTGCTTTTACTTGAAATGACTCGAGGACCAGATTGTTTATGACAGACCTTAGGCATACTCCACGGTCCACTCTTGAGTGATACAAATAACAGGCTTTAAACCATTTACCTTGTCAACAAGATCTGATAAATGCTCAGACAGCACAGTGAACCAGTACCTAAAGCATATACATGACATATTTCAAGAGCCATGAGTAAAAATGTCATGTAGATGGTAGTTTTATTTACCAAAGATGGGAGTATCTGGCATATAACTTACTCGAGTTCGCCCTGCTCCGAGAGATCAATAGTATTGGGCTCATACCTACACGTGTTTAAAAGAAAGCAAGAAAAATAAATGGTATTAGTAAGCAATAAAAACGGGAGTAGCACATCCCTCACAGCTATTAGAGCTTCTAGTAGCAAAACCGTCTTAGGAATTTTGGTTGGGACCTAAGTTACTTAAGACTCGGTTAAAAAGTGGTTAAAAAGTATTCGACATGGCTAATTTGTTGAAAATCATTATTTTGTTTTGGATCAAAATGGAGAGAGTCCAAGTGTTGAGTGTGTGAAAAGGATATGGATAATAGGAAGAGACAGAGTAACATAGCTTAAAATAGAGAATATAAAAAGCAATTGCACATTGATCGAGCCTGTTAAACCGATTTATGATTGTGCATACATCTTTGGATCAATCATAAATAAAGCTGAAGTAACATGATTTATGATTGTGCATACGTCTTTGGATCTGCCAACAAGGGAAACACTTCTAGAGTAGGAACAAGGTGAAGAACGCCGACATTTAAGTTGCTTGCATCAGAACGCAGAGTATTTCCCCTTGATAAGGGAACATCAAAGCCTCCAAGGCCAGTTGTTCCAGGTGAAGTCATGGGGACAGGAGCAGTAATTTCAGTTCCTCTCTGAACAAATTTTTCCATCCATGATATCTGCATATATAAGGTTTATGAGCTTTAGTTACAAGCAATAACAAATAATGATGACTCTCCCGTCTAAAATCTCTTGGGGATATTTTCTCGTCTCTTCTTTAAGGGAAAGAGAAATTTACCCAAAATCCTCAATAAAAGACGAACTTCAATCAATATTCAATACTACCATATCATTGAAACAAAAGCCATAGAAAAGGTCTTGAGTAGAAGAAACAAACTCAGAACAAGACCCACGACTAAATGTTAGTTCTTGCAACGAGAACAAATTAAATAGGCCTCTCCTAAAAAGCTTTAATTAATTAGTTTGTCAGCTGCGCTAAAGAATGGAGGCAGAAGTAACCAGACATATATGAAATTATGAAGCAGGTACAATACTCTTAAAACACAATGTTATGTTTAACTAGTCTACGGAAAACTTACCTTCTCATTTAGATCTCCTAAAGGAGGTCCATGTACTTTCCCCCCAACATACGGTGCACCCATAGGGAACCTTTCCACCAACTGATGAACCATTAAGTCATCAAGGCCATGTTTTTCGTAACTCATAAAGGCACCTAATGCTCCGAGAAATCCTTCATGCCTCAAGAACATAGCTTTTGCTTCCCCTTTTGACCTACATGGAAATCATGTGTGGAAATGAATAAATGCTACATGTTACGTATAATTGTTTAACTAATAAATAAAGTAACGAAAAATAGGATTCAGGTATAATAATTGTTTAAAAGAGAAGTAAAGCAGAAAATCTCCAAGCACAGCGTATTCAAAATCCCCCTACTGATTTCATTACCAGAAGTCAATGGCAAATGAGATGGTATCCATCGTATAAGCATGACCTCTAATGAAGAATCCTCCAAAGAAGATACGTTTTAGACCATGGCGAAGAGCGTTAAGATATGCTATCTGAAAATAACAAAAAAGCATATGCATGAAGTCAGGCACACACTCACACAGCGTAGAACTAGAAACTTTAGCAATTCTAAAAATTGTCAGGGGAAACCCAATAGTTCCAAATACGTAACTTTGTGAACCATTGTAATTACAAGTACGAAATCTTTATTTGACTGACCTGTCCAATGTTATAGGAAATCATTCGAAGGAGTGAGAGGGAAATATCTTCAGGTCTGTAGTCTTCAACCTCCTTATTTTCGGAAATAGTCTTGCCGAAACTAGAAGCAATAGTTGATGCAGATAGGCCAATCTGTAAATAGTCAATGTTACACAATCACGAATAGAGTACAGATGATTGTGTGTAATAAGTGAGACACTAAACATACCTTAGAATAATCCATACCGCCATAAATATCCCCAACGAGCATGTCAATGGTACTATTATCTCCACGCTGACTCAATTCCAGAAGTTCATCAAAACTGTAGCAAATGAAATATGCTCATTCTATATAAGATATTGATTAAGATGGGATGTTTGAGAAGCGGGAAAAAAAAAAACACAGAAACACCAGAACATGAGTCTAACCTCTTGCACTTGGTCAGCAGTTTCCCCAAACCCCAATATGTACCACCTCCGACATTGGTGCCACTAACACGTTGAAATTTCCCATCACCATCAACCTATTTCATGTTAATAAACATAAAATAAACAGTGTTGTAATTTGTAAGTGTGCTGTTTCTGCAGAATTTCGGGGGGGTCTTCTTGGAGGATGAAGGGTATGTGTTGTTTCTGTAAATAAGAAAAGATTTACCTTTATGATACTGACACCGGAACCAATATTTACAAGAAGGTAAGGGAAAAGATCATTCTGATCTATCTGCACGAACTCTTTTTGACCCTCCATGTGTGTAAAAGCCTCATGACGAATTGCCTATTAAGAGATAGTCGGAGTTGTTACTGAATTTTGAAGGTGCTTCATTTTGTTTTGTTTTTTAAGCTACACCTCTAAACGAAAATTATATTAATTAAGGCGGGAAACACAATCAGCCATGAGACATGACGATACATATATATATATACACATATTGGATGTTGATCTCACCTTGAGCAAAAAATTCGCCCCAGCAACAAGACAGTTCATTTCATCTTCTTTGTCAAGACTGACCCCTAGCCTCTCTTTGAAGAGGTCTGCAAATTTGTATGCTCCACCTCCGGTCGCCTTTGAACAAATAAAATTACAATTACCGATCTAATCTATAGATAATGCCCTTTTAACCTTCATGCAGAGAACAAAAGAAGGTAGCATTACTAGCATCTGTCGACCAATAGAAAGTCCCACTATTAGAACATAGTAGTAGAAGGACAGATACCTTAACCACGACATTCTCATTAGGCACAGCATCAGAAGGCCAACGAAGAGAATTAATCCCTGCCAAATGAGAGACAACATCTAATTACGGAAAAAGGTTCAATGTAACAATAAGGTACACAGGGGAAATATACAGGAATACAACAAACATGGCATGAGAAAAGTGTGTACCTCCGAGGTGAAGTTGTTTCGATTTGATAAAGTCTAAGCACTCATTTATCTTTGCTGTCTCAAACTTTACAAAATGCAGCCTTCCACCAAGTATGGGATAGCTCCTCCTATTACCATTGGTTATACCAAATCTCTGCTTCAATGATCTCTTCCTTTTATCTTCCGCTGGCTTATCCTCATGTCTTGAGAAATAAATAAGTTTGATAAGAGATCCTGCTCAGCCAAAACAGTTCATATATGACGTCATGGAAGTCAGAGTAACTTGATTTGGCAGCGTGATTCAGCTAGATCTCAAAAGATTCACAATTATACAATACTGGCACTGTAACATTAACATGAGCATATACTAGTTCACCAGTTTGTTTAATACTCCGTACAGTATATAAGGGGGGCTTTCTAATCTCAAAACAACAATCTCAGATTAAAATCGACAACATATTATCTGCGAAAGGAAAGTCTCAGTTCTGTTGACTACCAAATTAATATGACAAAACACTAATAGCTCTCACAGTACTAAATCTTAGTTTGATGATCTCAGAATCAGCCACCGGATCCTAATCTTCGTCGTGGCATTATAAATGCAGCTGATAGTGTCTGATACCGCCTCGAAATGCAGGCACATTAACTTTTGAAACCTTGATAATTCAGTGTCTCTTTAGCACTATAAATGCGGTGTCACTGCCGATACTTTTGTCAAACCATAGAAACTCTTAACCGTAAAAAAAAGCCAAAAACAATCAAGGACCTCAATTAAAGGCTCTTCCATGCATGGACAAGTCAAACACACATATCTACTCCTAGTAACTGTAACTGTGATTGTGATCACTGATGATCACCCTACACAAAGCATATCATAACTCCAAAAACACAATCTACCTTCAGTTATACGGAGTACCGCATTTCCATCCAAAGCCGTTTTCTCTCATTTCTCATACTCCGTCGTAGTTTGAAGATAACACAACAAAATTGCCCCAGACACCAACTTTAGATAATTAACTCCCAGCAATCAATGTATCAAGCAATTAAAACACAAACCCATTAAAGCTAATCAATCAAATCCAATCCAAACCTGCACTATCGTAACTCCTAAGCACAACATTAACCTTTTGATGTTACCACAACAAAATTGGCAAAGACACCAACTTTTGATAACCAACCCCCAGCAATCAATGTATCAAGCAACTAAAACACAAACCCATTAAACCTAATCATCAATCAAATCAAATCCAAACCTCCACTACCATAACTCCTAAGCACAACATCATCTAAAGCTTTGATGTTATTACAACAAAATTGTCAAAGACTCCAACTTTTTGATAACTAATCATCAACAATCAATGCACTAATCAATCACAAACCCATCAAACCTAATCAAATAATCAAAACCAAAAACCCCAACCACAAATTAACAACATTACCCCAGTGCCTTAACGGTTCCCGCAAATTGAGGGTGCTAACAACACAAAAGAGAGACTGTTTCCGAATGACCCAAGATGAAAATTAGTCGAGAATTGCATTGAATGAATTGAATACCTCCAATATCAAGAGCAAGATGAGAAATATCATCAGATTGATTAGGGAGCAAAATAGTAGGATCTTTTTCTTCAAAATTGCCTTGAATAGCAGCACCAGTAACATCAAGTTGAGGTCTTGATCCTGACCTATGAATTGAATTCCCAGAAACAGGTGGTGCCATTGTTCCTTCTTTTTCTTTCTCTTCAACAACCACTCTTTTTCTCTCTTCTTCACTACCAACTACTTCTGGGTTTTTGTTCACTAAACCAGACATTTAATTTATTAATATTTTTTTAAATAAATTTGGCAGATTATTGTTGTCTCACCAATCCCACCTGTATTTTTAAGAGCCCACAAAATATGAATGGAAAGATAGGTCAATGGTCAAATTGTCATAATTAGCAGCATGTTATTTCTGATTTGTGGGTATATGTGTATGTATGTATATGTGTATATGATATTTACCCAGATAAACTAAAATTCTGTGATCAAGGATTGTGTTTGAGGAAGACAGATGATGATGATGATGATTGCTGACAGTTGCTAACTAAATTCTCAACTTTTGATCAAATTCAGATGGTATATACTTTCATGAGATGACTGACTACATAAAAAGTTCTACACTTTTGCCATTTCTTATCTTCAACTTGTTACTGACCCTCCAAAATAAAAATCCGTAAGTCTCCTTAAAAACCGTCTCACATATGATAATGTGGGACGAACATTTATCTAGCTGGAAGGTATGTACCTAGTCTCACGATTAGATGATCATGAAACCGTCTTGTATGAAGTTTCAGATGTAAAGGCCAATTATGTGAGAAGTTCCGACTTCTGAGTCCGACTCTCCTATATGTTGCATATATTTCTCCGTGTTAAGGTCATCGGAAAATACACTTTTCCAGTCTAGTGTTACTTTTGTTTGGGTTCAAGTTCACGTTTGAGTAGACTAATGAATTAGATTAGATGATCCCCGTTTGTTCCGTTGAAGCCAAACTATAATAAACACATGGGTCGTTAATGACCTCGGAAAGTAATCTTCAATGCACCGCGAAGCAAGTGATATCTCAAGGTGCATGTCTGTCTAGTACTCATAAGAAAGCTACAAAAGAATGAACGATTATACAGTGTCATAAAATTCACCATCTGTTATACAATACAAAATACAAACTTCAAGTCTTATAGGAATCACAAGTTGGTAGATACACATACTGACATACACTCCACTACTCAAAAGAAAAAAGTGTAATCACATTGCACCCTGTTTTCTTAAAGCACTTGAAAAAAGCAAACTACAAACGAGAAACAACTCTCAAACTTGAGCAGCCTTCTCAGGCTCGGGATTAGCGGTATCCTTGGCTTGCTTTTTATGGTAGTCTTTCACGGCTGCTTTGATTGCATCCTCCGCTAACATGCTGCAATGCAGTTTCACTGGTGGAAGGGCCAAATGTTTTGCAATTTCCCTGGAATTACATCACATTAATCATGTCATTCTTTGATCAGGAGGAGGAAAAAATACATTCAATTGTTGTATATGGCAAAAAAAAAAAAAACATAAACAACACAACAGGACCACGACCATCATTATTTCATCATCGTGAATGGCCCAATGTCATTCATTGATTTCATTCTTTCCTGATTAAAAAAAATACACAACTTGTTTGTAATAGTAAGGAAAAAACTCACGAGTTTTTAATTGATAGCACCTCGTCCATTTGTCGGCCTTTCACCCACTCTGTAGCTGAAAAAAAAAAAACAGAGAATTCAACAATCATATCTGTCATCAGCGATGCCTTAAAAAGGCTCAAAGAATTCAACAAGATCAGCAAACTCTACCTATAGAACACAGAAAGAAAAAGGATATTATCCGACCATGGTATATACCACCACAACTACTTTACCCCACAGCTTATCTGACTGATCATTGACCAAAAGTCACTGACGGGACCTGACTCAAGCATGACATTAATAGAGATCTGCAGCAGGTCGTAAGGGTCAAACTCAATTGCATGATTCCTATTATTACAAATAATTACAACAAAATTCATGTAAGGAAATCGACACAGAATAAAACGGGAAAACAATCATCACATAACCTCAACGGTTTTGCTAGCTACTCTAGAAAAAAATGTAATAAATGCCTGAACTGGCATACCAGCCCAAACAAAAGCACAAACATACTACAAGGACACTAATGTACCTCCGTCTCATCCATTTCTTTACGTTTACTTTTTCACACTTGCCCATGTATATTTTGTTTTGTTCATATCTTTATTTACATATTATTAAAAACGGTTTTTCTATCCTATGCCCAATGGGCATAGGATAAGCAATCATTATTAAATCTTAATTTACGTTTATGCCCCTCTTTAATCAAAATAAAACAAACAAAAGTGATAACCTCATCAGAGTCATCACTAATTACCACAACCGTTCACCTCGTGATATCATCTTCACACTTTTTATCCTCTGCAAATAACCAATCCTAAATCCTATCGACCAACCACAAACCCAGTTTCAAGCTTAACATTGACGCCTTATATACAACCATATGAGATCGACTTCAATTAAGGGTTGTAATACTTTCCCTTAAAGGGTTTATTCATCAACTATTAGGGTGTCCTATTAATTCCGTCGGCGAAGCCGTCGGAGAAATGCCCAGTATAGGGTTTGAGTTTATGTCGCGGACCGCGGCGGGATAAAATCGAACCCTACACTGGACATTTGCGGACATTTCTCTGAATAATCATACCACCGCGGCGGAAACTCAAAGCTTAAACCTATTCCGGGAACCTTTAGAAATAAACATTCAATTGCGGTAACGGAGAAAAGACTAAGCGTCAATGGTGAGATGTCACACGATATAACAACACGGCAACACCATGTGAGGAGATATAAAAGATGGGCTCTAAAATTATCTCAAGCGATGGTTGATAGTGTATCATCTAGGTTGAAAATGGAGACAATGGTGGCATGGTGACATGCTGGTTGTGGAATGAGATATGGAAATGGGGCTGTGCGCTTTGATATGTGGTAGATAAAAATTAATTAGAAATAATTACTACTCCCTGCAATACGGAATACTGAATTAATAGGAGGGATAGAAGGGTAATTTTGATTTTATATCTAATATCTCAGGAGAGAATCTTTACTAATTTATTCCTTTTATAGATGCTTATCATGTGCCTATTGGGCACATGATAGAAAAACCGTATTAAAAATTATAAAATTGATATTCATAATGTACTCATTAAGACGATTCAAAAAGGATCTCACATGACTATATTTTATGTTATATATTAGAAATTATATTAAAGATTCTCTCCACTCATGAATAGTGTCAAAAAGTAAATATAAAGAATTCGTTGAGACGGAAGGAGACTAAACTAAGGAGCATGCTATTTCATCAACAATTTTATCCTCCTAACAACAGCCAACATAATAGATTCTCAAGGGACCAAGAACTAGAGAGTAAGACACATTAAGTTAGCAATTTCATTGTATCAGAAATATAAATGCTATATATGACATGGCTCTTTTAATAGTGATACTAATACTCTCTTTGTACTAGTGATAATCAAGGCAGCATCGTGAAGGTATTCTGTTGCCAATTTGCCATACATAGTATAAGAGATAAAAAATTTCAGGGATCTCTCATATAAGTCATATCTGCTTCTCTTACATGAAGGAAAATCTATCATTGCCCATCAGTTGGATTTTCCACCAGCTATTACCATTTTTATTATAGAATCGCCCTAAGGGTGTGTTTGGAACTTTGGATAGCAAAAGTGGAGGGAAAGGGAGGAGAGGGGGAAGCAGGGAAGGGAAAGGGAGAGAAGGGAAGGGGAGGGGAGGGGGAATGGAGTATGGTTGTTTGGATACAATTTCCCTCCAAGTCTTGCCTTTTGTGGAGAGATTTTGATTAGGCTTGGAGGAGGGAAATTGGATCCCTGGAGGAGGGAAATTGGATCCCTCGAGATCTCTCCCCCTCCATTACCCTGAAAGTTTATCTGAGTTGCTACTAGTGAAGGTTAGAAACAAATAACGATTGACAAATAATACTTGCACCCTACTTATCATGGAATTTCTCCAACACTTCTCAGCCTATTAATGTTGCCGAGAATGACACCTAGATCTTCAAGTTCTAATTCAACCGATTCTAACTCTTGACCTATTATATCATGCTTTCCCATGTCTCTAGTCTAGACGGATTGGCTACATCGTCTAAGTTTCCCTTCCTTTCAAGTTTTAACGATTACTATCTCATGTATACACAAGAAATCATTTAGGTAAAAGTTTGCGCTACATATTTAGAAACATATTGAACTTCACATCACAAAACCCTGCTAAAGATAGCCAACTTCGTCTACCCACTCAAGGAGCTAACAAATCCCACAAATCCTCGCACCGAACCAAATTGAACAAATTTCAAAACCCCAATGCATAACTGACAATATATACACCCCCAGGCCCCAAAGTACAACTCTCTCCGCATACCAAACAATTCCACACTGCAACGCAAAGTTGCCACAAAATAAGCTTAATGGCAGCAAAAAAAAGCTCCGATTTTATCGCAACGATAACACAACTCACAAGCCAGAGTTACCAATCCAAACCAAGAATCCTAAAACAACAAAGAAAAATTACCAACAAATCTTAGTCATTTTAACAGGAATATGAGCAAGAAATAACACCCATGTTGATTATCACCACTAATAATTCATCAAAAAAACACAATCCCCTTTCCCTTCCATTAAATTGTGCGGGGAGTACTTTGAAAAACGTATACTCCTTCCGTCCCGGTCAATTGTTGTCCTTTGGTTTTGGCACAAAGACCAAGGAAAGAGGAGGTCGTCAATTACTAAATGACAAGTGGAACAAATTGAGTGTGAATAATCAAATTGCTCATCAAGTTCATTCTTAAAATAGAAAGGGCAACAATTGACGGAATTGACGGAGACACATAGCACAACAAATGACCGGGACAGAGGGAGTACAATCCAATCGAACCGACGTCTTAAACAATACACAACACAAATCAATCAACAAGAACATAACATTCCAATCACAAACACACACAAAAACTCAAAAAATCAAGAACCCAATTAACAATCCGAAACATAATATACAAAAACCCAAAAAAAAAAAATTAAAATTAAAAATTAAAAATTCATACCAACAGAGGAAGAAGCAATAGCAGAACCACAACCAAAGGTCTTGAAAACAGCATCAACAACTTTACCAGAATCCGGGTCAACCCGAATTTGAAGTTTCATAACATCGCCACACGCGGGCGCACCCACAAGACCCGTACCAACATTAGGGTCGTTCTTATCGAATGACCCGACGTTTCTCGGGTTGTCGTAATGATCCACCACCCTCTCGTGATACCCACGTGTCACCGTAACTGTGGGAGCAGCACCAACCCGGATACGTGATTGAGCTAACCCGAATAGATCCTTGCACCCTTTTCGCAGCATCTTTTTTGGGGTTAATTGATTTTGTTGGGTGTTTTTTGGTTTCTAGGTTTTGCGTTTTTTGATGGAGGAGAAATTGAGAGACGTCGTTGAGAAGATTGTTGTGGGATTGAGGAGGTTTATGTGAGGTTTGACATGTGGCACCAGGCTGCCCACTTAATCGGTACGAATATTTGTGTGAGGCGGTTTTAGCTTAGATGTTTGTTAAACGAACGGGTCTTTTGGTAGTACTAATAATAACTACTCCCTCCGTTTCAGTGATATGTTTTTACACTTTTTAAAATTTTTTCCTTACAAAATAAAGAAAGTGTAAACATATCACTGAAATAGAGTGAGTAACCTTTTAGTAGGGTCCTTGTTATATTTTTTTTTGAAGGGAAACGCCTGAAGGCACTACTCAATTGAAATACGATCAAAGATTACAGCAACATTCGCAGAAGAAGGTAAACTATCCTCCCAAATAACTTTGCCTAAAGTACGTGGAAAGTAATGAGCTAATTCGTGAGCAACACAATTATTAGCTCGACCAACATGTGACCAAACAATAGACTGAAAATTAGAACTAAAATCGACAATGTCTTCAATGACTAACGAGAAGGCATTGTGTCCAATCTTCCTTTCTCGAAGCATCAACAATGATGAGTCATAATTATATGTATATTTATGCCTCCCCTTAATTACTTTTGATACGGTTTTCGTGCTAATCAATATATCAATATATATAACTAAAGGGGGCTTTTTTTTTCTAATTATACTATCAGCATTAGAATTAGGAGATAATTAATTGCTTACAATTTTTCTATTATAATTAGGAATATAATTTTCCTATTAGAAATAGAATTAATTAATTAATTTACAATTTTCCTATAAGGAATAGGAAATAAATTAACAAGTTATTAAGGCTTTTTTTTACCTAATTATACTATTAGAATTAGGAGATAATAACTATTTAAAAAATTTCTATTATAATTAGGAGTATGATTTTCCTATTAGAAATGAGAATTAATTAATTATTTTACAATTTTATTATTAGAAATAGGAAATAAATTAATTATCTACAATTTATTAATATTAAAAAATTATTCATTAGTATTTGTTCACTTTTTTATTAAATTAGAAGGAAAACAAACCTTTGATATATTTATAATATCCAATTTTATAACAACTTCCGATTAAAAAAATGAGGTATTATGAGGCTAAAAGGCCTTAGGCTGAACTGGGTTGTGACAAATGTGCAGGCATAATACGTACTACATGGAATTTACTCATGTAAAGAGTAAAATGAACGCTGAAATATGCCCCTACGTCTTTTGTTATTGCTAATGTCATATTTAATTATACATAATACGAAGTTTATTTTTCAAATGTCATAAGTATTTCTCCTACTAATTTTAAAGTTACTTCCCTCACAATACACTTCAACTTTATATTGATAATTTATCATATTATGACAAATGAGTAAATTGTTTTGAAAAACTTTATTGTGCGATTGTTTTACAATTTAAAGTAAAAATGGTACCACTAGTAATAAAATAGATTTGAATGAGGCTTGAAGGTAAATTAGATCATACATTAAAAAAAAGTCATGAAAAACACATAAAAGGGTAAGAGTAGTTTTTCTCTAATTTAGTGAAGACCGTCTCTCTCAAGCTTTTCTTCTGACAAATTTACATGCATAAAAAACGGTACTATTCAATTATATGGAGCAAACTAATTATTGTTGATGCTATAATTTTTTTTTTTTGGTGTAAATTGAGCACATCATCACTATAATTTAGGGAGAGATATGAATTGGGGAAGGGTGAGACATATTCGTCATGCATAATACGATGCTTTAACCACCTTTAGGCAAAAATATAAAAAAAAAATGAAAAAAATTTAAACCTAAAAGGGGGTCACGTACTTGCCAACTCTTCTATAGTTCTCTACCGCATTAATATTCTCATAAAGTTTATGACATTTATTTCATATTAATAAAAAAATGATTATACTGCTTCGTACAATTTGTGATTTATAACTTTTAGCTAACTTATTTGAACTTGCTTAAATTTATATATTTTAAGTGAAGAATATTAATTATAAATATGATAAAGATAAAGTTTGATCTTTAATTTCCTCAGAGATAAAAAAAATTCAATTTTTATTTTCTTATAATATACTAATGAAGGTCATATTGTAAACCGGGAAATTACACCACAATCTACTATTTAATATGTCGATGATCAACACTCAGATAGCACATTTGTTATTTAAATAGTGTAAAAACTCTCAAAATGCTAAAAAAAATGTTCAATCTGTCGTTATCAAACAAAACCTAAGTTTCTGCATTTTTTTTTTCTCATGTTCAACTTAATCTTTACGGGATGTAAAAATGATGAAGTTCATAAAGTAGCGGTTAGTTTTCTGTTAGTTAGATGGACTTTTCAAGAGAGAGATGAAAGTTTTGCATTTTAGACTGTTTTATGTGTGAACCGAAGGGATTAAGTAGTGGGATAAAGGTTGTTTTGAGTGGGAATGAGGTTGATTGCGACGAGTTGGTTGACTAAAGTTTTTCCTTACTAGATCTAGAAAGGGGATAATAATTATGAGATAATAAAATTTGAAGAAAAAAGGACAATAAAAATGAGATGGAGGTAGTAAGATTTATTTATGCATAATGAAATAAATAGCAAAGTTCGTGTATATATATAATATTCAAATTTATTCAGTTTGCAAACATAATACCCAAACACTTTGTTTGAGTATCTGGATGGAGGTAGGGGAGGGGACGAGAAAAAGACTAGGAAGGGAAAGAGAGAGAGAGATAAGAGGGAAGATTGCATCTTAAACTTTTCTTTGTTGAAGGAGAAATAATTTGTCTTCAATAAGGGAGACGTGGATCCATATCATCTAGAGTAAAGATTGGTGTTTCATGGAGGTGAATGTGATTTATGACTTCTTAGATGTAAAACGTGGCAGAAAGGTAGTGATAGTGGTAGTGGATTGGAGGTTGTTTAGAGTAGTAAGAACTAATCATAGTGGCTGATGTTTTATTTTGCGGGTAAATTAGTGGGGTGGAGGGAGAGTGCATTTGTGGAGGGTGATGAGTTTAACGAGGATAGTGATAATAAATAAGGTTATTTATCAGCAAAATATCGCTTGCATTAAAACATATAGGTAACATGAATAATAACAAGAAACCTCAAAAGATCATACTGATAAACTTAATCTTGACCCCATCAATCCAAGTTAAAGTAAAATTTTAATTCTAACAACATTGTCGAGAGCAAGGGTTAGTTTCCATTGGATTGTGGATTTTTCTAGAAGCAGGGGTTTAGTTTTTCACTTGGTTGGATAAATTTGAAACAAAGTTTCGAAGACAAGGATCGATCTTTCAAGGGATGAGATTGTTTTAGATCATGTGTGTGAATAGGGAAGAAAAATAGGGGCCTGCGTGAAGGATTTTGTTTCAAATGAGAAGATGGAGGGCAAGATTATTGTTATAGGGGGGTGTCATAAGCAGCCCCAGCCATGTAGTATTGCGTTAGAATTTGGTTCACATTCAAAGGTACGTCTATAGTTTGACCGAGAGATATCACATTTAACTACCTGTAAATGTTTTTACGTAACTACCATTTGACCCAACAATGATTAAATTATGGTTGTTATTGTATAGAAGGAGATTTGTTACATCATTGAGTTGATTATGCAAAGTAGATATTATTGTTTTCCTTGACCAATTGAAAAACAAACAGGTATTAATGAACAAAATCTAAAAACTCTCAATCCCAAGTATCATATATATAAACTTCATATTGGTTTTATTTTCCTAAAAAAAACACTCTTTTATTCTTATGTCAATATTATGTTAACGTGAATTATTTGTTGGTCATGCGGTATACATAAAATCTTAGACATGAACGATGTACTATATGTCTATATTCTATTTTATTGTGAAATTTATCACACATTATTTTAATATCCGTGCAACGCACGGGCAAAAAAATTAGTTTATATTATTTACATGCCTTTTATGTTAGAATGTCGATACTTCCGCTTTTTGGTGTTTAATGCAGGAATGATGCATTTGAGGAGCAAAGGAATGAAATGGGCATCGCGGAGTGGACATGAAGGGATACACGAAGCATGGCACGAGAATCCATAAGAATGAAGGAAGAGAAGTTAAGAAGAAAACACGAAGAAAAGAGCTTCTTATTACAAGTGCTTACTTTGAAGAGTCATATCTCGATTTCTACAACTAATTTTCAAGTGATTCCAACTGGAGGTGAAAGCTTATTTTCTTATCTTTCCAACGCCGCAAAAATCGCTTGTTTCTGACAAGTAACGAAGAAATGACGGCCATTTGAAGTTCAGTGCGCGAAGTAGGAAATAGGTGCCTCGATCTAGTACAGTGAGGCTCGATCGAGGAACTTCATGCTCGATCGAGTACACCTTGGGCTCGATCGAGGAACCAACCTAATCAATAAACTTTTCAATGTCGAGAATTGGGGTATCTGGGAATTGGTGCCTCGATCGAGTGCACCTAGGCTCGATCGAGGAACCACTTGTTTTCATAATATTCCGCAAATTTCCTTAAGTTGGTTATGACTACTATAAATACCAAAACTCGTACTCTAGGTTATTTTATGCTTTATTTTCAGTAGGTTTAATATAGCTACCTTAGAAAACTCTCTCAAATACTTAGTTTAGTTTATTTACTAATATTGATCCCACGCAAATGCGCGGTTTTTAGATAAGAATATTAGAGAATTTAATAATTATACTATTACTATTTAACTTCATTTGAAATTTAATTATAAAATTTACTATTAGTAATTTTGTATTAAGAGCTAGAAAAGAGATTGTTCAACACTTTTACTTCGTATAAGATTGTCGGTTTTACCGAAATTATTTTATTAACTTTGTTTTAAGAAACATTATTTCTAATTATATCACTATATCCACTAAAGGTGTTATATAAAAAATTAAAAAAAAAAGTAACCAAAATTTAAGTTTTCATATAGTATGAAGTAAAGACGGATATTAAGTTAAAGTGTAAAAAAAAATATCATAAGTAAGTTTTTTTTTTTAGAAGTAATAACAATTTATGATACTCTCAACCCGTAGTACGTTTGTATCAAAAGATAGAATAATAGAATTAATTAGAAAATATTTCCTAAAAAAATGTTCTTGGTCATAATGTTTAGTTTTAAAAATAATAATAGTAAAATATTTATATCACATTGTACATATAATTAGTGCAATTTCATGTATGTAACAAAATAAGAATATCCCGTTAATATGTCTATGCAAGTTAAAAGAATATTATTCCTTTTTTTTAATGGCATAGAATTATTTATTGTATGAAATTAATTAGTATGATCCAGTTGTAGATATGATATTATGAAGCCCATTTATAGCTTAAGTCGAAATTAATCAGGATGGCCCAGTTGTAGAAATGATGTTATGAAGCCCATTTAGGCGGGATAACTTTAGAGATCTCTTATTCTTTTAGTTTAAGGGGGATTGTTCTTCCTTCCGGATCTAAGCATTCCTTTATTACGGTATCAGTCTTTCTTTAATAATTATTCTATCATTATTGTTCATCTTATTATGTTCTTAATTATGCCTTCTTATATTGTTATTGTTGTTATTATAATTAGTATGAGTAGCTAAATTCCTCATCTAGGATGAAGGGGATCTAGGTTAATCAGAAAGGGGAAATTGATTAATTGCTAGTGAAATCGTTTAAGTTGCCGTTTGATTATTGTTCTTATTCTAGTTAATTAACTTAGGCCTGAGTTGTTAATTAGTGTAGCGAATTAATCCTTTCACCGACCGGGTTAGAATTAATATAGGCTGCGATAATCGAATAGATTGTATCTAATTATAGCGACCGCATGTTAGAATCGATCTAAAGGGCATAATAGAGTCGACCGATCTTATGACCTTAGACAAGTTGGTAGATCTAGCAATTGATTAATAGACCCCATATAATTGACCTAGTGAACCGGAAATCCTAGACTTTTAATATCATTGTTTAAACCTCTTTTTATTACTCGCAATTAGTTGGTTAGATAATAAACAAAACAAACCCCCAAGAAAACGGTTACCTTTAGACAATTTAAATATTTGCAGACTGACTATTACCGCCTCCCTGTGGATTCGATACCTGTCTTACCACTAGCTATTCTTGTTAGTCTTGAGATAGATTTATTTTGATATTGGTGATACGACTTTAGCCTTATCAAATTTGGCGCCGTTGCCGGGGAGGCAACAATTGTTCTGTTTGTTTCTGTTTATTTTTGTCTTTTGTTTCAGGGAACTTCGGTTCCTTGAGACAGTTTTATCTTTTCTTGTTGTTTTCGTGTATGCCCAGATCTAACAGGTTAGAGATCCTACCGTTTGATCCCGAGCTTGAAAAGACTTTTCGGTACAGACGAAGATTTCAAAGAGAAGTAAGTCAAGTGGAAGACTTGAGTACACTTGACTACGAGCGGTATACTTTCGCAGAAGACTCGTCCTTAGAAGAGGACACACTTATTTCTGCAGCTGTGACTTCTACAACACCAAAGATGCCTACATTAGCAAGTCACTCCGAACCCATGGTTGATTCTATTCCTAAAGGCTTCAAGCTCCCTACCACTGATAAGGGAACTTTTGAGATCAAGCCTTCTTACATAAGCTTGATAGAGAGGAATTTATTTGGAGGAAAAGCAGGAGAGGACCCCGCAAAACATATGGAAAAATTCGTTACTTATTGCTGTTCTATTCCTTTAACAGCTGGGGTGTCTCAAGATTAGGTCAAGCAAACTCTCTTCCCTTTCTCTTTGAGAGATGATGCAACTGAGTGGTTAAGGGACTTAGACATGGAGACCGACGCGATTACCAACTGGACTTCTCTAGCTCTTGCATTCTACAAGAGGTATTTTCCACCACAGAAAACTAATGCATTGAGAAGTCAGATTACAAGTTTTAAACAGGGTCCTACTGAGGATTTTAATGAAGCTTGGATCCGTTTCAAAAGACTAGTTCGCTCCGTCCCTCACCATGGATTTGAGATTTGGTTCCTTTGCAACCAGTTTTACAACGGGTTGTATGATGATCATGGAGCTTTACTTGATTCTGCTGCTAATGGGAGATTCCAAGATAACACTAATGACAGTAATGCTTGGAAGTTGATTGATCAGATAGATACTCACACAGCTGAGTATGGTAACCCCAGAGGAAGTAAGAGAGGAAGTGGCTCAGATAGTGCTATTGCGGCACAGTTGGAGACTATATTGGCTCAAATAGCTGAATTGAAGACTACTCAGTCTTTGGGTAAGCAAGAGATGGTTCATATGGTTCAACAAGAAGTGTCCTGCGAGAGATGTGGGATAGATGGCCACACTGCGGCCAAGTGTATGAGTACTATTGAGCAAGTTCATGCCTTTCAGTCTTTCAAGCAAGATACTCCATATTCTAACTTCTTCACTGAAAGGAGTCTGAATGCTTATGCTCAAGCTCCTCAACAAAATCCATATACTATTCCTCCAAATCGTGGTAATCAACCACAAGAAGGTTATCAAAGGCCAAATCAAGGAGGTTTTCAACAATTTCAACCTCCTCCTCAAGTTCCAAGTAATGAGGTGTCGGAGTTAAAAGCTCTATTGCAACAAACTTTGATGATGCAACAAAAGCAAACGGCTCAAATCTCCGAACTTATGGCTCATAACAAGATGTTGGATACTCAAGTTGCTCAAATGGCGGCTCAAAATCCTTCAAAACACTCTGGCCTTCCTCCTCAAGGTAAACAAGCACATGAGCACGTTAATTCTATTTCTTTGAGGAGCGGTACTTCTTATAAGGGTCCGGACATGCCCACTAATGAAGATGAGGTTCCCTACATGCATCCTAAGGGATTGGGGAATTTGGAGCTAAGTGATGACGAGAAAGAAAATTGCAAAGATCAAACACGGGTTGAGAGGAAAGACGAAAAAGCGAGGAAAAGCCAGGTTCCTCGATCGAGTAGACACGGGCTCGATCGAGTCACCAAGCTTTTTGGATTTATTACGTAGCCAGACGATGATAGGATTTGCGCGGATGATTATTTACCCCTGTTTTGCAGCTGGTTTGGGGGAATCATAAGCTCTTACCCGGTATTCTCTTCCCTTGTACCTTCTTTAATTGTATTATCTATTTCTTTTCCATTCCTTTTGTTAGTTGTGTCCTTTAGGTTGCTGGATTTGTGTGTGATTGCTATGCTGTAGGCGTCACAATGAGGACACTGTGACATTTAGGTTTGGGGGAGGAGTTTATTTATGTTGTGTGATTTACTTATTGTTGTGTGCATTTATATATAAATCCAAAAAAATTAAAAATTTTATAAAATACAAAAACATGTTTTTCCTTTATTTTGAGTCGAGTCTTGGTGAATTTAATAACAATGATGTTAAATTGCATTTGAATCCCATATAGTTGTCCATGTACATTGTTTTGACTCGTTAGCCATGAAAACAAAGCTCATAATTCAAGTCTTGGCCGTATTTGACATGCCTTATATTGATTAGATTTGACACAATTATGTTGGTAAACTACTTAAATTCTGAGGTCTATAGAGCTTCCTAGGCCAGGAACATCAATAAATTGGTCTCATTGTCAGTTAGGCTTGAGTGTGGTTTCTTCTTGTGGAATATGTAATATCAAATTGCATAAGTGTGACATTGATTTCTTGATACTTTTATTGCTTTCATTTGACTAAGTACATGTGGATAGGCGGTTCTTACCGTTCAAATAAGCCTTACATTATCCTTTTGTTAGCCTGTTTGAACCCTTGTAGCCAATCTTAAATTACATCCTATGAGCTACAATCCAAGAATTTGCCTACCTTATCGGGACAGTCGCAGTTGCTTGTTTATCATGTTTATTTTGCTATTATGGTCGGGTTGGGACTTATTGTTGTCATGTGAGTATAGCAAAATATTTTTAACGATTGTGCTGTATCCTTGTGTTGGAAAAGAAAAATATGAAGCGAAAAAAAAAATAGAAAAAAAAAAGAAAAAAAAAGAGAGAGAAAAATCGAAAAATAGAAAAAGAGAAAAGAAAAGAAAAGAGATTGCTTCATTTGGTTTTGTCAAGGATCAAAAGGATGGTTGTTAGAGTCTAATGCATAATTGGAGAGTAATTTATTAGCTCTCATACGTTGTAAAGTTGAGATCATTTCTCTAAGTTGGGTTCATTTATTATCAAAGATTTGGTTTTTATTTTGGTTAGCGCTGCGACTACCGTCTTAGCTCCACATATCCATAACGTGCTTTGGCACAAACCATATTCATCCCTTTAACCCATTTGCAACCCTTATTGTCCTTGATACATGTACTTTTGTCTGCATATGATGATTTCATATTAGTTGGGGAAATCCCTATCACATTAGATTGCATGCATGTTTCATAAGTTGAGTGAGTGTTTCTACTTCTTTTTATCTTCACATATAACTCACCCTATATACTTATGAGTGCATGAGTGAAATCCGCAAGAATCCGACTAATTTGTCTTGCAAGATCGAAAGGTATTTGGCATTTGTCTATAGTATGGTGACTTGAGACTTGAGCTACGTTTTCTATTTCCCGTACCTTTGAATTTATTTTATTGGTACACTTTGGTCATTACTTTGTTACAGATATAGATAGCTTGGGATTTGTATGTGCATTAAACATTAGCTCTGAGTTGTTTATTCGCCATATGTATGTTTGTCTTTTGTAATTGTGTATTGCTTTGCTTGAGGACAAGCAAAGAGATGGTTTGGGGGAGTTTGATGAGTCATAATTATATGTATATTTATGCCTCCCCTTAATTACTTTTGATACGGTTTTCGTGCTAATTTATATCATTTACATGCCTTTTATGTTAGAATGTCGATACTGTGACACCCTCATTCATTGCGGAAAAGTAAACACATAATTCTAGATAAAAAATGCATGTATATGTTTGTAATAGGTTCATTTGGGTAAAAACCTGTAATTTTCAAAACTTGAACCTGTCATAAAGATATCCAAATTGAAAGGTGTCAAACATGCAAGGTCTAAAATGAATCTCATAAATAAAACATCGCTAAAGTCGCGAAACAAAGTTATACAACCCAAAATGAAAAAGGGAGACATATGTCCCTAAAAAGTATATGACATAAAAAGTGTTTAAGGGTCACAATAAAATAAAGCCAATCTAAGTCCCAAGGTTACTTTGCTCGCTAGCTCGTCCATGTACCCCATATATGCATCACCATACCTGTCGATCGCATTTTATACAAATACGAAAGCCACAGTCAGTGGGGAGTAACTCTGAGTTCTCCCAGCCACGAAATGTCATAGTTAATATAACATGTAAACATAAGAATATGAATATGAACAACACATAGCCTTAGCATACAAATGCAAGACAATCATGCTTATCATGTGAACAAGAATATAAACAACACATAGTCCTAGCATGCGAATACTAGACTGACTCATACTACACTATCATGTGAATCACATAACATCCAGGAATCCAAACTCTATCAACCATAGCCGGCTTGCATCTCACCTTCTGTGGTTCATAGAATCATCAAACAAGAAAGGACAGTATATCTAGAGACAGGCATAAGTTCTTAGTACAGTCAATAGTCACTCTATAACTCGAGTCTATACCACGAGGTAAGGTAAACACCCTAGTCCTAAACCTGCGCAGACCTAGCGACATGCGGAAAGCTACCGCATCCAAGACCCATGATAACAACACATGAGTACCCCTAAGGAGTCCACCAAAGGGTTGACTAGTACTTAAGCTGACTACATACTTCTAAGAGTACGTCAGGAAGTCATACCCTAACTTGGATATAAGCCCACCAAGCTAAGACACAAAGGCTATTAAGCGGTGAACATACACTCGTCAAAGACTATAAGGGCCTATATATCTATGACGATGGTCTAAGATACCAACACCACACAAGACAAGTAAGACATCCACTTAACCATAAGAGGGGCAAAGAGTCCAAACTGGCAACATAAATACTTATACTCAAATCAAGGACTCTAGGATAACATCCTTCCTTGTGAAAGACTACAAAAATGTAAATTCAGCTGACAATCCAACAATATCCACAATCTCATTAGTAATCCAAAACTCAGCGAACCGTTAATCTCATAATTCATGAGAACAAGCTAAAATGGCAACAAGAAGGCAAGAAAACTCAAGTATAAGGCAACCAATTCATCCAACAACCAACATATGAAAAGACAATCATACTCAAAGACAAATCCTCGACCCTAGTCCCGCGACGGGTCATCGGTGTAATACTCCGTATTTATAAGTCTCTGGGTACTCTATCGAGTAGGCCTTACTCTGTCGAGTAAGGGGGAGTTGCGTTTTAAAATAGTTTCTGACCTGTTGGGTACTCGATCGAGTAACGTAGATACTCGATCGAGTAAGGGGGCACTCGATCGAGTACCTTAGCTACTCGATCGAGTAGCCTGTTTACGGGGAGTGATTTGACGGGTTTTGCTAATAACGCGAGTTTGATATAAAAGGTTTCCGTCAGTTTATTTCGTCATTTCTTTTGACCTTTCTAAACCCTTCAAAAGAAAAGGAGTTACGTAGTTCTCTCCCGTCGCGTTGTTGGCAAATCCCCGAGGCTAGGAGTGTCGGATCTTCTTGTTCTTTGCATCATAGTGATCCTTGCGTCGAGGGTAAGACCTGTATACCATTTTTATAGTATTTCATTAAGTTTCGTTAAACCCTAATTTTGGGATTGGGGGTTTTGTTATGTTTCTTGATTGGTAGTAATTGCATGATTGTATGTTAGGAGAAGGATTCATAGAAGAAGCCTTTTGAGATCAGCTGTTGAGATCGTCTGATTGTATTGCTTTCCAGGTAGGATTTCCTACTCAGTATTAGTCCCATAATGGGATGATTGTTGATGTGTTGAGATTGATTGTTTGATATAGTAATTGTATGGTGACGGTTGTGATTGTGATTGTGATTGCTGTCTGTGGTTCTCGAGGCGTGTCCTCGGCTGAGTGGGGTCACTTGCGGGAGTGGCTTCACGCCCTAGTTTCGCCTTCTGTGGAACCCGCCACAGAAGGGATGTGCACATTAATGGACAGGGTTATCGCTCACTATGTGGAGCGGGGATTTGGTGGGTACGGCTGCGGTCCCCCACTGGCAGGGCTGGTCCAGTGGACAGTCAGTGATTGAGATGATTGGAATTGGTTGGTTGTGTGTGTGACAGTTAAGCTGTCTGTTTATCTTATTGTATATATATATATATTGAGTTGTGTGATTAGTACTGACCCCGGTTGTTGTTTTGTAAAACCTGTGGTGATCCATTCGGGGATGGTGAGCAGTAATTGAGCAGGTTTGAGTTGAGTACTGGGATAGCTGGGATGTGCCACCGTCTGACGATATAAGTCTTCCGCTGTAGCTTTACTAGTTTTATAACTTTTCAGTTAACTCAGTAGACAGTTGGATTTGAGAACATGTATCGTATCTTGGTATTTGGTTTCAGTTGTAACCTTTCACTAAACTTATATTATTTAAAGTTGTTTCGTTATTGTCTTATGATTATCATGCCTCGGGTAACCGAGATGGTAGCGTCCTTATACCTGAGTGGCCCTGGTAAGGCACTTGGAGTATGGGGGTGTTACAAATGGTATCAGAGCGACGATCCTGAAACCTGTAACTAATGAATCTAATGAACATAGGGAGTCAAATAAAATGAACTCGGGGTAAAAGTTGTAGGAGCTAATGCAAGGGCTTGGGAGACGTCCTAAAGTCGCGAACTCGCCCTACAATTTTGAACCGGTCACCATGGGATATGAGTCGGGATCACTATGTGTTTACTAATGCTCTATTGCGTGTGTTGGATGGATGAGTGTTATATAGTTGAATGGATGTGTGGTGGAAAAGATGAAGGTAAATTTTTTTTATGATAACATGAATTGTGATGGGAATTACTACTAGTTACTATTGTGTATATACATATGATTGCGTGCATATGATTGGTTGAATAAATTGTATGAATACGGGTATGAATGTGATCTATGATTTGGTTTGAAAAGATGAGGTAAGGAATTGCATAAGAATATGAAATTCATGTGGAGAACATGTTTATGTGATGGAAGTGGATTTTCTACTTTTGCTATGTTAGTAACATGTGAATAGGGGATTTTATGTCGTATATTATGTTATTGTTGTACGTAAAGGTATAGAATAAAAGGATGTGGGTAAATCATGATTGACAAGTTAATTAATCTATGTGCATGATGAATGTTGTTGTTTGGCTTTTGGAGATAGTAACATGTGATTAGGAATACTGGTTTTGTGAGTATTGAGTTGTTTTTGTTTACCATTGTTGTCGTTTAAGTTGTCTGAAAGAGAAAATCGAATAGTTATGTCGTCTGATTACAGTAAAGTTGTCTTTAAACTGTTATAACTTTAGATGCGTAAATGATTTTAATGTGATTCCAATTGGAGGTGATAGCTTGTTCTTTTACGATTCTAACGATAGGTCACACGCCCAAAACGACCAAGAAATGAGTGAGTTATGACTGTTTTACGAAAACCGAACAGTGCTGAGAAATGCGTGGGTACTCGATCGAGTAGCCTTGGTACTCGATCGAGTAGGGGGGGACTCGATCGAGTACGTTAGTTACTCGATCGAGTAGCCCTGGTAATTTGTTTTACATGCTTCTGATCTTCACCTACTCGATCGAGTAAGTACCTTACTCGATCGAGTGTCCTGTACTCGATCTAGTGACCCATGTTTTGGGTCATATGCTTATCTTTTGAATTCGTTGCATATTATGTTTAATTCAAAGTTGTTATTTTGCTTCTTTATGCATTGTTTTACATGTACGTTGATATTGATACGTAAGTTACCCAATCTTATGGGGTGGTGAGTGACACCTTTTGATGAGTATGAGTTTGGTGGGAGGAGATGAGCTATATGTGGTTGTGATAGATAATGGGAAAAGAAAAGAAAGACCGTTATGGCTTAATTAAGACATAGAGCATGTTTTCTGAGATGAGAAGAGTAATATGATTGTGTGTTGAGTAACATAAAAGCAAGTGAATATGGGCAAGGGATGATGTGAGTCTAAGGAACGTGTGAATAAAAAGATTGAAGGTAGGGGTGTGGATAGTGGCAGCTTGAGATGTGTAAAGAACTATGGAGGGAGATGGTTAGGAGTCGTGTGGGTTAAGGATATATGTAGTGAAAGTTCGTTTTAAAGGGGTTGAGAAAAGTGCTATACAGTGAACTTTATGGAGACATGTCGCGAGGGAGATTTATACACAGTGAGTGAGTTTGGGAGATTTGGTCTATTAAGAGATGAAACTACTGTGAGATTTCCTTGGGCAATTAACGGTATGAATGGAATTTTGATTTCTAGAGAGGTATAAAGGAGATGCAATTGTTTGAACGATGAACGTTGATTTTATGGATAGATTAGTGGCAGTGTGGGTGACAGCATAATAAGAGGAGATCCATGGTATGAAAGAGCGAGATAATATCGATATAAAATATTGAGATGTGAGTCTTGGAGCAATGAGAAAGTAACCGGGACACTAAAGATTAGGTAGAAGTGATAAGGAGTTGAATGGTTAATTGATTTTGTCAAGTGTATAAAGAAAAGAATGAGGGGAATAAAACTAGGAATATGTTGACCGGAGTTATGTGATATAGAGGTAAGGAGTCGTCGAGATGTGTGATAACAATCATGAGGATGTTAGTTGATGGTTAAATAGGAGTTTCGGGACAACATGATAAGTCTTGAGTTTTGAGGAATTAAGGAAAGTAAGAAGTTGGTAGAATATCTGTATAATATGAGATTTTAGTGGAGAGTTAGATGATGATACAATTAAGGATAGTATTGGGAAGAATGTTGAGGTAATTTTGTTGATAGATTTAATGTTCGTTATTTGGGATGTTAACCAAAGATAGGAAAGAAATCGTGATGTTTATAGATGAGAGTAAGAGGTTTGATGCCCGGACAGTGATAGTGTTATGGTTTGTGACTAGTGGTTCAGGGTGATGGTATATTAGAGAGGTAACAATTCTGAAGCGATTAATTTTGCAGGGACCAGGTTGATATGTATGGTTGTGAGAGAGTGTAAGATGTGGTTATATGAGGCGGTTGTTAGTAGTTGAGTATTAATGGTATGGTTACAATTGGCAGGGGGTGATGGATATGCGAATGGGAGAATATGTTATGAGGGGTATACGAGTTAAGCTCGGGTGCGAGGTAACTTTTATCGGGTGGTAACTTACGTGATCAGGATTGACTGGTTGGATATGATTACGGGTCTATGATATGTGTAAATGTTTTTGTGAGGTTCTGACCTCACAAGAAGTGGTATGGTGTGATAATTATAAAGTTGTTATATGTTTGTTCTGTAACATATGTTGGACACGGTAATTTAATTGAATGATATTCAAAAAGGTAATAATTTGACTGATTTGGCATGGCTAGTTATGCTTGTATGTATTCATGATATATTTGATTCCGCGATATGGTAGGGATGATGATCATGAGGTGCTTATCCGTTTATTCATATAACATGTTGCGTTGTGATTTAATAAAGTGGATTTGAGTAAGTTTTATTGTCCGGAAAGTTATTCCGAGTCAGTGTTTATGGGAATTGTATGTAGTTGCGGTGTCTATCGATGTGGTTGTTGTGCCTCGGGTGGTGATCCGGGCACGGTACTTAGTGTTGTGATGCGGGTATTTGCGCACTGCGGTGTGGCTGTTGGTGGCGGTGTTGCGATGCCGTCACCGGTTGTGGTGGAGTTGGCGAGATGATTATGATTCGAGTTTCGAAAGTACATACCAGCTACACCTAAATTGTTATTTTGTTTGATGTTGCTTCCTGTGGGTTTCAGTTTGTACAGATAGACAGTTGTTTTGTTTATTGATGTTTCTTATCAGTTAAGTTTTGGAATGAGGGTAGAGTATGATATGAAATAGAGTTTTATATGTTTTCGTTGTTGTCATGGTATAGTGATATTCTGTTGATGGGGGACACGATTGTGAGAAGTTATTCTGATAATTTTGATCTTGTTTTAAGATGAGGCATCGGTAGTCATAGTCATGGCAAGTGATTTGTGGAACATGTGTTGTAATGATCTGAAAGCGGCAGGTGGTTCATAATCTTTGTTGAGATAGTGAGTGCAGGGTATTGGGAATTGGTGTCATGTTAAGTTATGTATGAGTTTTGCGGTAATGAAAGAAAAGAACTTGAGGATCTGGTGTGAGTGTACGTAACAAGTGTGGATCATGAGTTATGCTTTTGGCGATATGAGTTTTATATAGTTTATATACAGAGGTGTCATGTTGCGGTAATGTGGAGGAGTTGAAGTTTTGGGTTAAGCTAAAGATTTTGAGGTATAGGTTAGGTGGTGTGACGAGTGAATTGAAGTATGAGAATTGTTTCAGTAAGAGAGCCTTAGATTTGTGCATGGCGAGTGTTCAGATTATAGGTGGTTATCTTTGACATGCGGTGGTGATGAGGATAATGAAAAGATATATCTAGGATTTAGTATTAGTGAGTTACGAGGACGTAACATTTATCTTAAGAGGAGTAGGATGCGATAAAAGAGATTTTGATGGTTGTTCATATGGTAATATATTTGGAAGTGTGATTCTTGACGTAGAATAAAAGATAGATTCGTGTTGTGGTTGATGTTGTTAAAAGGTCATGACCGTGCTTGTAGTAGCGTGATGTTTAGGAGTGTGAGAATACTTCGATAGTGTTGACAGTTGGATGATGAGGTTATGAGTGTGGGTAAACTTCGAGGACGAAGTTCCTTTTAAGGATGGTAGAATGTAACATTCCGTTTGATGTCTATGAGTGTCTTGATTTTGGATTTGATAGTGGATGATATTATGGAGCTAGCAGCGTTAGAGGATGGTAGTTGGTTATGTATGGAGTTGGTGTCGTGAGAGATATATATATGTGGTGGATACGATATCGTGAGTCATGTTAGGGAAGTAAACATAGTTGGTGGAGTGGGTGTTAAAAGTTCATGTTTTATGTTTGGTCGAGTTCTTGAGTTCTTAGTTATGTTGGTATGTCTTGGTCGAGTTAGTATGGTTGTTTTATGTATGGGTTGAACTTCGGGGACGAAGTTCTTTTTAAGGAGGGAAGACTGTAATACTCCGTATTTATAAGTCTCTGGGTACTCTATCGAGTAGGCCTTACTCTGTCGAGTAAGGGGGAGTTGCGTTTTAAAATAGTTTCTGACCTGTTGGGTACTCGATCGAGTAACGTAGATACTCGATCGAGTAAGGGGGCACTCGATCGAGTACCTTAGCTACTCGATCGAGTAGCCTGTTTACGGGGAGTGATTTGACGGGTTTTGCTAATAACGCGAGTTTGATATAAAAGGTTTCCGTCAGTTTATTTCGTCATTTCTTTTGACCTTTCTAAACCCTTCTGTTCCGGGTCTAATTCCAGAGCAGATATTTGTCACCACTCGTAGCTTGTAGAATGATGTCCTTGCTTGAATCCTCCTTTCGGTCTCCTGAAACGATGAACAAACTGAGGGCTCGGCTTTGGACCGAGCGAACTCACTCCGACGCTCAAGTCAGTAAACTTAAGAGATAAGTTGTTGTTACTTGGCTAAATGTGTATTGTAGAGAGATAAGGAAGATATTACCAGATGAATAGTGATTCTTAGGTTAAATTGTGGATCCTTTCCTCAATGAGGGTTGAGGAGTATTTATAGACTTTCACCTTTTGTCACGTAGTGGCCAAGTGGCTAGCAGGTGGAAAGACCGTTCTACCCTCGGTCGATGGACCCATGGCAGGCCGGCCGAGGGGTCTTGGATATGAGTACGCGGATATGTGCCCCGGCTGGCTGGTTGCCATGCCGAGACCAGTGACAGCCGATGGGGCATCGGCTAAATTTGTCTAAGTCGTTGACTTGCTGTGGATATCTTTGACTTTGCTCAATGTGTTGACTTGGTCAGCGGTGCAGAATATGCCCCATCAATTTGCACCCAGCGTAGTCTATGCCGTGGTATGGGCTCCGATGTATGTTGAGCGTATATTCTGCGCAAGTAATTTGCAAAATTTTTTCTGCATCGGCTTCTTCTACTGCATCGACTTCTTCTACTTAGGCCGTACCATATCCCCCCTCCACATGGATGTGTAAAGGGCATCCGATGTGGATAAGAAAGTGACGCTGGCCGAGACCAGGTTTGAGAGTGCCGGTTGTTTTTGATTGCCCCCGGCCGGTGCTACCTAGCTTGGTTGATCATGTGGCTGGCGGAGAACAGATACTTAGGCATTCGTTGAGGAAGATGAATAGGCAAGGAGATATGAATGGGCGTGTTGAAGACGCTTGGTCACTGTTGCATTGATTGACGTTCAACTGTTACAACGATTGACATTCCGTGGTTACATGTCCGACACGTGTCTGTTCGCTGATTGGCTGATGCTTCATGGGCTGTGCCCTAATTGGTCCTTCTTCATGGGCTTTCCCCTATAAATAGGGCAGTTATTCCGTGAAATTGGCCACCAATTTCATTCTCTCCAAAATTTTCATCTCTCTAAACTTTCAAGGGCTTCTTTCTCTTCTAATCTTCAGAGTCGTTACTTCGGCTAGTGCTTTTTTTCAAGGTACCCAAACGAATTTTTCTCAACTTTTTAACTTGTTTTTGTTGTAAACATGTCTTCTACTGATGCCGGGACTAGTAAACCGGCGCCGGGGGGTTCCCAGTCGCGTCTTGATGAGGAGGGGATACCAGGCGCCATCCCGATAAGGTCTGGGGGCCCTAGGTCTCCTTCTCCCGAAGTCGATCCACAAATTTTGGAGGACTGGGAGGATGATGATGATGACTTCGATGATGCTGAAAGGGCTCGTCTTAATGAGGTGAGGCAGTACGTTATGGATCACGGCGATGCCTGTAAGGTCCGCCTTGACCGTGCTTGGACCCATAAGTTCGCCAGTTGTTCCGGCGAGACATTTTTCGAGGGCCATTTCTTCTTTGGCAGGGGATACAAGATTGTTATCCCTGAGGAGGGTCAGGCCGTTTGTTGCCCTCCGCCGGGTTGCACCGACGTATACATCCGGCACTTGGAGTACGGGCTCCGGTTCCCGCTGAATGAATATGTTATGGCCATCATTAGAGCCATGAACGTTGCCGTGGCCCAACTGCACCCGTTGTCTATTAGGACCATAGTCGGCTTTGTCTGGCTCTGTCTCTTCTAGGGGGAGGTCCCAACGGTTAACTTATTCCGTCGGCTTCACCACCTTCGGCCGTCTATTGCTGGTCGCGTCGGATGGTACATCGTGCAAATGGAGCAGGGTTACGTCTTCGTTGACAAGCTTTCTTCCTGCAAAGACTGGAAAGATCGGTGGGTGTACGTTGAGGTGCCGGATGACTATCCGCTGGCCCGCTCCTTCCAGCACCAAGTTAATTTGCGGTGCGAGACTAAGGCGGAGCATGACAAATGGGTCTCCCGAAAAAAGCTTAAGATTGACGCTAGCAAGGTCCCTCTTACTGCGGATGAGAAGCTGGCGATGCGGCTTTTTGAGGCGGACAAGAGTGGGGTGCCGAAAAGATGGATTCCCCCAACGCAGATCATTCTTCAGGATGAGCTGCTCTGCCATGTCGGCCTCATACCGGCCCTAGCGCAGGGTGAGTGGGGTCGGTGTGAGGCCCATCTCCGCTCTCAATGTTTTATATTTTGAACTTTGATTTATTCCTCGCTTAACTCTTGGTTTGTTTCCTTTGCAGATCATTTTGGTTCGGACCTGTCTGAGGATACCCTCCGGAGAATGGGGCTGCACAAGGATAAGACCGTTGCTGTTTTGCATCCTAAGGCTCTAGCCCATGACCGCAGAACGCCGCCGAATGATCTCATGGATCAGCAGCTGAAAGGCTTGAATGTGGTGGCGGCCCAGGCGAAGGTTGCTAGTAACATGCCGCGCCACACGCGGAAAACAAAGTCTTCGGCGGCGACGGCGTCGACATCAGTTCCATCTCCCATCCCTTCAGTCCAGAAGGAGACGGTGGAGATCGTTGATATCACCGATGGGGGGGACTCCGATGCGGAGGAATCTCCCCTTGTCCGTAAGAGGAAAGGACCTGCTCCTGCCGCTAATGCTTCCACTGCTACTGCCGATACTGCTGCCGGCGAGGAAATGCGTCCTCCGGCCAAGAAGGCCAAGCATGGTACAGATCTATCCTGTGGCTCGATTTAGCGGTTCATTAGGCGTTCGATGATGAGCTCTCCGATGTCCATGCATGTTGACACCGATGCTTTACCGATTTTTGTAGATCAACCGCCGCCGTCAATCGGTCACACTATTGAACGGCGTGCCGAGAAGGAAGCCGCGCGCAGCGGTGGTCAAGACGCCACCGTTGTCACCTCCTTCCCGAGCCTACCCCCTCCGCATTAAGTCGGAGGGCATAAGTTTGATCAGGTCACTGGCGAAGTGGGCTGGTACGGCCGGTGCTCTTATTGTGGAGCAAGAGAAGGCCATTGTTGATGCTGCCCCACAGCTCGAGCGGCTAAGGCTTGAACTCGACGCCGCGAACAAGGAGGCTAAGAGGGCCAAGGCTGAGGCTGAAAAGGCAGTCCGTGCTGAGAGAAAACTCAGGGAGGACGCCGAAAAGGAGGTCCTTGCTGAGAGAGCCATAGCCGAGGCTGCGGCGGCTGAAGCTGCCAAGCTGCTGGAGAGGTGTGACCTTGTTCAGAGGCACGCTGATCTTTATTTCAAGCAGAGGGACGAATTCAGGGGCCTGTTTCAGGCCCAGGGTAAGGTGGTCCGGAACAAGGATGCTATCATCGCCCAAAGGGAGGAGGACATTGAGACGCTCCAAACCGTTATCCTCCCTAACATGTGCGCCCAATACCGGGACCTGGCCGAGGAAGCTGCCAGGGAAGTGATTGGGGAGCTCTTCCCCCTGGATGGCTCCTTTCCGTGGGACAAATTTGACGAGCTGTTTGACGACAAGCTCGAAGCTAAAGAGAAAGTCGCGGAGGAGAAGGCCAAGGAGGAGGTAAGGGTGAAGCAGGAGGAGGAGGTGGCCGCGGAGAAGGCCCTTGCTGAGAAGACTAGGGCGGCCAAGGAGGAAGCCGAGAGGATGAAGGCAGCTGAGGCTGCTGAGGCTGAGGCTGCTAAGAAAGCTGGGGCTGAGGCTGCCGAGGCTGAGGCTGCCACGACAGCTTCCGGGTCGCCCATCAAAGATGATGCTGCTACCGCTGCTGATGGCAAGAAGCAACAGGCATAGGGAGACGGGCGGTCGTCACCAGGCGTCTCGGATAGCTTCAGCTGTTCGGGATCCAGTTATTAAGCCTTTCCTCCCTGCCATGTTTTGGCGCTTCAAATGATATCTGTAACCTTTTGCTTTTCTTTCCCTTGTATTTTGTACAACTTTGGTAGGTTGTGTTTTGGCTTATCCCTATGGGGACGGCCGTCGTCTGTATTCTCCTCATTTGCAACCTGTTATCATTTTTAATAAGAGTTTGCTTATATATATATTTTTTTTTTTTTTTGAGTTGTCTTCTTGCGCTAATAGTTGAGCATCTCAACTGTATTTAACGTTTTCACTTTGCCTCTGGCTTGGCCGAGGTCTTTTCTTGTCTTCGTCTGAGTTGTCTTCTTACGTTATTAATTGAGCGCCTCTTTTGTTTCCGCCTCGGTCTGGCCGAGGCAGTCTAGAGTGCGTATCTCAACTGTGTTTAACGCTTCTAAGGCATGTTGATCGTTTTCGCGAGTATCAACTGCGCTTGTACTGACTGCCGTGGCGTCTACTACTTGGAGTGACTGCGACGGCGCCTGCTTCTTGATGGAGACTGCCGTGGCGTCTACCACTTGGAGTGACTGCTGCGGCGTCTACCTCTTGGGGTGACTGCCGTAGCGTCTACTACTTGGGGTGACTGCGACGGCGCCGCTTTCTTGATGGTGGCGCTGTGGCGTCTACCACTTGGAGTGGCTTTGCGGCGTCTACCTCTTGGGGTGACTGCCGTAGCGTCTACTACTTGGGGTGACTGCGACGGCGCGCCTCTTGATGGTGGATCTGCCGTGGCGTCTACCACTTGGAGTGACTGCTGCGGCGTCTACCTCTTGGGGTGACTGTCGTAGCGTCTACTACTGGGTGACTAACGACGGCGCACCTTCTTGATGGTGACTGCCGCTCTTGTCGGTGTGACAGTGTGAGCCGGCGTCTGTTTTTTGCTAGTGACTATGGGGGGAAATGAACACTTTGATGGAAGACTTGGACGATCTTTCATTAGATATAAACATGCGTCGGGGTGCCCACAGCTGTCTTGGACACCTCCGCCGCTATACAAGGTTTTTCCCGAGATTACCAGTGTCCTAATGGCTTATCAAAGGCACACCTTCCCAGTTAGCCGTCAGTTGCGTCCATGAGGTCGCCCTCCTGTTGTAAGGATGGGCTTTTCCCCTTCTCGACTTCTTTGCCACTTTGAGGGATTGCATGTTGCATCCCTCGGCGGATATCCGGACGTTGACCACCTCGTCCTTCTCGTCCTTGGAGACGAGCTTATGCGCTTCCCCCGGTCCGAGACATACATCGGTGTCGGGCCCGGATGGACATCACTGCGTCGGCCTCGCTCGAGTGACTCGGTCTATGAGAACGTTGTAGGCGGACGAGCCGTCAATGACCACGAACTCGGCTAGGACATTCTTAGCCGCATTCCCTCGCCGAAAATCATGGCATCCCGATTGACCCTAGGGGTACCAGCCGGCCCCGGAGAAGTCGTACGGTGGATTGGTGCGGGGCTCAAGTCCTGACTTTCGGACCGAGGTTGAGGAAGCACTCCCGAACATGATGTTCGTGTAGGCGCTGTGTCAATCGGCACCTCTTGACCAGGTGGTTGGATATGTCTAAGTTGACTACGAGTGGGTCATTTTGTGAGGGGCGATGACTCCCTCGTAGTCCTTCCTTCCAATAGTCATATCGGGGATGTTGGAAGCGGGGATCGTTGTTTTGGGCACAAAGTTGATGGCCCGATACGACTCGTTCAGGTGCCGTTTGTGCCCATGAGCGGACCCATCGTTCTCGTTGCCCCCGATGACAACATGGATCACTCCTATCCGTTCAAAGACGGATTTCTTATCTGAACCGCCGGCATCAGTCTTTTGGCCTTTGGCAACATACTTGCCGAGGCTCCCTTTCCGGATCAGCTCTTCAATGGCATTCTTCGATGCCGGCGATTGTCGATAAAGGTGACCGGTGTGGCCGTGGTACTCACAGTACTGGCTCGTGTCACCGTCTCCCTTCGGCTTGGGGGGCCGTTCCCACTTCTGGCCCTCGTTTTTGCTCAGGGCGAAGACCTCGGCGGCCGATACGACCAGAGGGGTTTTATCATTGTACCGCCTTTGGTAGTACGTTCCCGAACTCCCCCCAGCGCCCGTCGAGTCCTGTTTCCTGGCAGATTTGTCAGACCGTGACCTATTATTGTCACAGCGTCTTTCATCGGATCGTGACCCATTATTGTCACGGCGTCCTTCATCCGGGTTATCCTCCCGGCGGCTCTTCTTTTCTGAGTGCTCGGCCTCACTGGGGCCTACCCAGGTTTTGTGATAGTCCTCCACCTTGATGGCTTGGTCGGCCATTTTCCTAGCGGCATCTAAACCCAGGCCTCCGTACTTGATGAGCTCGTTTTTTAAGTCTCCCCTTGGGAGGCCTTTCATCAACGCGAAGGCCGCTAGTTCGGGATTAATCTCTCGAATCTGCCGAACCTTGCCGTCGAACCTCTTCACATAGCTTCGTAGAGACTCGCCCCCCTCCTGTTTGATAGTTAGGAGATCCGACGTCTCCACGGCCCTCCTCTTATTGCAAGAGTACTGGGCTAGAAAGGCGTCCCTTAGGTCGGCGTAACAGTATACCGAGCCGTCGGGAAGCCCCTTGTACCAACTTTGAGCCATCCCATGCAAAGTCGTTGGGAAGACTCGGCACCAAACTTCATCGGGTTGCTCCCACACCGACATGTACGACTCAAAGGCCTCGACATGGTCGGTGGGGTCGCTATCCCCTTTGTATGTGAACGCCGGCAACTTTAGCTTGGTTGGCACGGCGGTTTCAAGGACGTAGGCACTGAGGGGCTGTCTGACCACGTGTCGAATGACACGCGGCGATCGGCTTCTCGCATTCCTAGTCCGGCTCCTCTCCTCGTAGCGGGAAGGACTCCTTCTCCAACTCGGGCTTCTTCTCCGACTCGCCGAGTCGGACTTCTTTCACTCCTCCGAGGCAGCCTCGTCGGTCTGCGGCTGGCGACGCTGTCCTCCCGTGAGTACGGGGAGGACTCGGTCCACCACTAGCACTGGGGCTCCTCCGGCGTCTTGGCGTGGTCGGCTTCCCCTAGTGCTCCGTTCAAGTTTCTCGAGTCACATTTTGGGCCCTGGTCTCCGGGACGGTTTCCGCCGCTCTTGTCGGCGTGACAGTGTGAGCAGGCGTACTACCAATTAGGTCCGAAGCATCTTCGTTTTTCTTTGCATCAACCACATGTCCCATGATGGTGACCTGTCTGTCAGCGGCGGCGGTGTAAACGGTATTATTGGCATCCCGTACTCCGGTTGAATTACTTGGCCGGCGGAGGGTTGCACAACTCCAGATTTGTGGACGGTATCATCTTGGTAGAGTTCGGTTTCGTCAGTCACGAATACCTCTTGTTGTTTCGACATTTTCTTAGCTTTTTGGGTGGGTTTTTGTGTGTGTTTTTTTTTGTTTGGGAATGAATGTGACTAGCTTCTAGTATCTCTTCCCCACAGACGGCGCCAATTGTTCCGGGTCTAATTCCAGAGCAGATATTTGTCACCACTCGTAGCTTGTAGAATGATGTCCTTGCTTGAATCCTCCTTTCGGTCTCCTGAAACGATGAACAAACTGAGGGCTCGGCTTTGGACCGAGCGAACTCACTCCGACGCTCAAGTCAGTAAACTTAAGAGATAAGTTGTTGTTACTTGGCTAAATGTGTATTGTAGAGAGATAAGGAAGATATTACCAGATGAATAGTGATTCTTAGGTTAAATTGTGGATCCTTTCCTCAATGAGGGTTGAGGAGTATTTATAGACTTTCACATTTTGTCACGTAGTGGCCAAGTGGCCAAGTGGCTAGCAGGTGGAAAGACCGTTCTACCCTCGGCCGATGGACCCATGGCAGGCCGGCCGAGGGGTCTTGGATATGAGTACGCGGATATGTGCCCCGGCTGGCTGGTTGCCATGCCGAGACCCAGGTGACAGGCCGATGGGCTGCATCGGCTAGGCTGTCTAAGTCGTTGACTTGCTGTGGATATCTTTGACTTTGCTCAATGTGTTGACTTGGTCAGCGGTGCAGAATATGTCCCATCACCTTCAAAAGAAAAAGTGTTACGTAGTTCTCTCCCGTCGCGTTGTTGGCAAATCCCCGAGGCTAGGAGTGTCGGATCTTCTTGTTCTTTGCATCATAGTGATCCTTGCGTCGAGGGTAAGACCTGTATACCATTTTTATAGTATTTCATTAAGTTTCGTTAAACCCTAATTTTGGGATTGGGGGTTTTGTTATGTTTCTTGATTGGTAGTAATTGCATGATTGTATGTTAGGAGAAGGATTCATAGAAGAAGCCTTTTGAGATCAGCTGTTGAGATCGTCTGATTGTATTTCTTTCCAGGTAGGATTTCCTACTCAGTATTAGTCCCATAATGGGATGATTGTTGATGTGTTGAGATTGATTGTTTGATATAGTAATTGTATGGTGACGGTTGTGATTGTGATTGTGATTGTGATTGCTGTCTGTGGTTCTCGAGGCGTGTCCTCGGCTGAGTGGGGTCACTTGCGGGAGTGGCTTCACGCCCTAGTTTCGCCTTCTGTGGAACCCGCCACAGAAGGGATGTGCACATTAATGGACAGGGTTATCGCTCACCTAGGTTGCACCAAAACGGACACGGACACGGACACTGACACGACACGGACACGTGACACGGCATCCCATGAAATTTAGGACACGGGACACGTCATTTAAATTTAATAAAATATATATTTTATAGTTATATATGTGTGACTTTATTTTTGAAAAAGTATTGAATATTAAATTTAAATAAGTGAAAGTAAAACTTACGTTAATTATAACTCATTCTCATTTCCAAAACTAAAAACCAACTTATAATCAATCTATTTCGACATTTCATTACTAGTCTAAAGAACATCATTTGTCTCCAATTCAGCTTTTTTCCCTACCAAATTCAACCATATAACAATTCTCGCCATTTACCTTAAATTCAACTTGATTCCGTTTGGAGGTGTGTCCAAATACCATGGACACGGCTCAAAATACCATGGACACGTGTCGGACACGTGCCCAAATAAAAGATTAAAGTTAGACACGGCTTTACAAGTGTCTGACACGTTTTGACGTGTGTCCGACGAGTGTCGTGTCGGACACGGGTGTCCGACACGGGAACGCTGATTAGGAGGAGTGTCCGTGCAACCTAGTCGCTCACTATGTGGAGCGGGGATTTGGTGGGTACGGCTGCGGTCCCCCACTGGCAGGGCTGGTCCAGTGGACAGTCAGTGATTGAGATGATTGGAATTGGTTGGTTGTGTGTGTGACAGTTAAGCTGTCTGTTTATCTTATTGTATATATATATATTGAGTTGTGTGATTAGTACTGACCCCGGTTGTTGTTTTGTAAAACATGCGGTGATCCATTCGGGGATGGTGAGCAGTAATTGAGCAGGTTTGAGTTGAGTACTGGGATAGCTGGGATGTGCCACCGTCTGACGATAGAAGTCTTCCGCTGTAGCTTTACTAGTTTTATAACTTTTCAGTTAACTCAGTAGACAGTTGGATTTGAGAACATGTATCGTATCTTGGTATTTGGTTTCAGTTGTAACCTTTCACTAAACTTATATTATTTAAAGTTGTTTCGTTATTGTCTTATGATTATCATGCCTCGGGTAACCGAGATGGTAGCGTCCTTATACCTGAGTGGCCCTGGTAAGGCACTTGGAGTATGGGGGTGTTACAATCGGTCAAATCGACGCTGACCGGTTTAAACCTAGCTTGACCAAACTCATTTGGTCAAATTGGCCCAGCTCAGAGTCTTGGCCCATTTTGGCCCACATCACGGAATTTACAACAATGTCATACTCTTGCCATTTTTAATTTCTATCATGTGAAAACTATTGACATAGGGAAAATATGCCAACTTGTAAAATAACCAATTCAACGGAAATATTAGCTTAAACAATTTCCTACATGCCAAAATACCAACATACTTCAAAACATGAACCATAGGCCCAAAACATCAAACAATAGACCCAAGACCCGACCCAAAGTGACGGGTCAAAATCCGGGCCGGACCCACCGGGCCTGCCGGGTCATGCCGCGCCCCTTTATGGGCTGTTTTGGCGGTTTTTTCGCCCTTTTTCCTTTTTTCCTACCAAAATCCGTTTCAAGCTCAATTTAATACCGTCTCAAGCAACAATCAACAATACCCATTTCGTTTCAATACTCAAGTATATGAAATAACCACAAATTAGTAAACTTTAACAACACAAGTCATGTGAAAAACGAAATTAACACATTATCAATCACTTAAACACTTAACAAACAACAAACACAACATCTATGTGACATTAAATCGTCGAGTAACTCGGAATAGTTACCTTAAGCTAGCAAAGAGACAAGTAATAACTTGAGAAAGCTTCTAAAACTCAAAATTACTCTTCATCTTCAACCACATATGAGTCACCTAACTCATCTTCAAATTCTTCACCTATAAGAACAACAAAAACACAATTATCAAGCTTAAATTCGAAACCCTAAAAGATGAGCCTTAAAACAAAATTGGGGGAAATGAAAATAAAGCTTACTAGGAGATGAGGATTGAAGAGAGAGGATTCCAAATATATAAGTTTTATGCAAATTGGTGGAGAAATGAAGGATTTATGGTGGTTTTAGGGATTGTAAGGAGGTTATTTTGAGAGGAATTTGGTGTTTGATGAAAGGAAGAGAGAGAGTGAATTATGGAGGAAATAAAAATTGAAAGAGGGGACAAATGGGGGAAGGGTGGCCGGTCCATATGGAGGGGAGGTGGGTCAATTGTTTACGTTTTGGGTTTGCTTCGACGGTAATTAGAAATATTCGTCGAACGCGATTTCCGCGAATATTAAAGTTCTTAAACACGATTTTACTAAAAGATTAAGTACTCATATGCCCAATATCCAAACTCGTTTACCCAACGACCGTAAGAAATGGAAAATCCCAATTTTACGACTTTTATCCGAAATCTATTTTATCAAAGGAAAAGGTTTAAATATAGTTTAAATCACTTTTAAACATTTCTAAACTATCAAAAATAATTACATTTATTCAAAATAAAATAAGATTATATTTTATCAAATAAATTTTATTTCAAATAAATTAATATCAAATTAAAATAGATTAAAATATTACTTTTAAAATATAATAAAGGTCTTCAAATTTACGGGGTGTTACAATCATCCCTCCTTTTAAGAAGTTTCGTCCCCGAAACTTAGAAGAAGGAACATTGTATATATGTAGTTCTATCTCTTTAAAATCAAGTAAACAAAATCTTCAAAATATGAACGTATGAAATATAAGTGTCTTTCAATGGAACGGAATATCCTCGTCGGCCGTTCAAGAACATCAACATTCCAAATCAAAGACATAAAAATATATATTTTTACACCAACAAATGAGAAAACCAATTATCGGACGTCTCCAATAACGAGCTTTATCACTCATTGACGTTAAAACCAGTGGAAAACATTAAAACATTTTCAAAAATCTTTAGTTCGAAACTCTATAATAAGGATAATAACTCCACCAGCTATGACCAAACTCTAACTACGACTTTTAAACAACTAAGCAAGGACTACTAACGCGGAGGGTATTTAAGAGAAGGAGAGGAACAGTCGAAAGGATAGCTAAAACTCACAAGAATTAGATAAAGGAAAGAGAATTTCCTCACGAGAAAAGTTCGGGATATTTAGCTAAGATAGAAGATTCAGGCTCCCAAGTTTCTTCTTCGACATTTCCACAACGCCAAAGGATACGAACTAGGGGTACAACTTTGTTTCTAAGTTGCTTGTTTGCTCTTTCGAGGATTCGGATTGGCCTTTCTTCCAAAGTCAAGTTAGGCTCCAAATCTGGGATTTCTTCTTGAATGACATGGCTCGGATCACTAATGTACTTCCTCAACTGAGATACATGGAAGACATCATGAACCTTGCTCAAATTCGGGGGCAACTCTAAACGGTAAGCAACGGGACCAATCTTCTCAAGCACACGGAAAGGTCCAATGTATTTGGGACTCAGCTTTCCTTTCACACCAAACCGTTTCACCCCTTTCATAGGTGATACCTTAAGGAACACTCGATCATCAACCTCAAAGGCAAGTGGTCGACGACGGACATCGGCATAAGATTTCTGTCGGTCTTGAGCGGCTTTCATACGCTCTCGAATGATCTGAACCTGATTGATGGTCTCAGTCACCAAATCGGGTCCCAACACATGAGCATCTTGGACTTGATCCCAACAAACAGGACTACGGCACTTCCTACCGTACAAAGCTTCATAAGGTGACATTTTGATAGAGGAATGATAGCTATTGTTGTAGGAGAATTCAACAAGAGGTAAGCACTTCTCCCAAGAAGTGTGGAAGTCTAAAGCACAAGCACGGAGGAGGTCCTCTAAAGTCTGGATAGTCCTCTCAGTCTGTCCATCTGTAGCGGCATGAAAAGCGGTACTCATCAGTAGCTTACTACCCATGGCTTCTTGCAAAGCAGTCCAGAAACGGGAACAGAATCTCGGGTCACGATCTGAAACTATATCCTTAGGCACTCCATGGTAGCATACTATCTCCTTCACGTAGGCACCAGCTAGGACATCTAATCTCCATGTCTCCTTGATAGGTATAAACCTAGCACATTTGGTCAATCGATCTACAACCACTCAAACTGCATCTTTTCCACTCGCAGTCTTAGGTAAAGCCATCACAAAGTCCATGGAGATGGACTCCCATTTCCAAAGGGGAACATCCAAAGGTTGTAGCAAACCCCCGGGTTTCTGATGCTCAATCTTCACTTTCTGACAGGTAAGACACTTGCTAACATACTCTAAGACATCAATCTTCATCCTAGGCCACCAAAACTGTAATCTCAAGTCTTTATACATCTTGTCACCACCAGGATGAATAGAGTAAGGAGAAAGGTGAGCTTCATCAAGGATCTTCTTCCTCAACTCGGCTACTCTCGGAACATACATCATACCTTGGTAACGAAGGTATCCATCACTATCCACCACACAATCCTTAGCTTGCCCAAGTTGGATTTTTGCTTGAAATATCAAACTCTTTAAGCGGAAATCGAAGGAGATTAGCCGGGAAAATAGACCCCGCTATTGATATGGGAACATTTGAATAGATATAAGAACAAGAGAAGATGTCGCCGGAGGGTAAAGATATTGATGTACTATCTCCAAGTGAAGGTTCAAGAGGTAACTTGTCGGAGAATTTCATCGATATAAATGACAAAGAAGCACCGGTATCAAATAAAACCAAACAAGGGACATCAAATATTAAGAACGTACCAGTGACTATGTCTGGGTGTGCCTCAGCCTCATCACGGCTCATCACAAAGATGCGACCTCTCGGCCTCTCAGGAACAGCAGGAGTAGTAGTAGTCTTCCTCTCAGGACACTCATTAGCCTTGTGTCCAGGCTTGTTGCAGGAGAAACACACAAATTGCTTATCAAAGCAACCAATTCCGGGATGCAACGGCTTCTTACAATGATAGCACATACGACCCTTAGGATTTTTGTCGTTGCTAGGAGATAGAACACGAGCACCTTGATTTGCTTGTCCACTCGGAACAAACTGCCTCTTGTTAGGATAAGAGGGAGAAGAAGTAGGCAAAGGGGGCCTAGAAGGAGCAACATAAGGCCTAGAAGTGGAGTAGAATGGCCTCTTGCCAAAGGAAGTATTAGAAGCACGAGCCTCTTCATCAATAGCCCGAATAGAGCTCTCAGCCCATAGTGCATCATCATAGATTGAGACAAAGGATGTAGAATCTCTACGAATCATGCTCTTAAGCTTTGGAGTAAGCTTGTCAAGGTAAAAGAAAGCTTTTTCATCTTCATTTTTGACAAGTCTAGAAGCATAGTGATAAAGTTAATTGAATTTGTCGGTAAAGGCTTGAACAGAAAGACTTCCTTGCTTCAAATCCATGAACTCTTTAAGCCTTTGTTGTTTCAGCTCTTTTGGGTAGAACCTAGTCTCAACTAGATCCTTAAAGCGATCCCAACCAAAGTCGGGATCAAGAGTGGAAGTAGGACCAGTCATGGACCACCATCTATCAGCTTCTTTCACAAGGAAATGAGAAGCCAATTTCACTTTGTCTTCTTCACGAACATCATACAAGGCAAAGCCTTTCTCCAATTCACGAAACCATTCGGTGAGTGCCACAGGGTCTACTTCACCACCATAAGTTTGAGTTTTGTTTCGAGTCGATTGACTTGCCACCCAAGTGTAAGAACCAGGTCTATCACCTTCTGGAAACTGAGGAGGGGGAGGAGGAGGAGGTTGGTTTTGTTGGTTTTGTTGTATGTTTTGTTGGTTCTGGAGAATCTGAGTAAGGGCTTGTAAGATTGCATTATCAACGTTTCTTGTAGGAGCCATCTTGTAAAAGAGAACCTTAATTAGCACCTAATAAATAGCAATCACAAAGAGACTACAACATAAAGTCCTAGGTCTACCCATCCTACCCATCTCTCGAGTTTATTATTTGAAGGTCAAGTTATTTATATTGGGGTGCACAAACGTGCGTCGGGAGCAAATATGCTCTGATACCAACTGTGACACCCTCATTCATTGCGGAAAAGTAAACACATAATTCTAGATAAAAACTGCATGGATATGTTTGTAATAGGTTCATTTGGGTAAAAACCTGTAATTTTCAAAACCTGAACCTGTCATAAAGATATCCAAATTGAAAGGTGTCAAACATGCAAGGTCTAAAATGAATCTCATAAATAAAACATCGCTAAAGTCGCGAAATAAAGTTATACAACCCAAATATGAAAAAGGGAGACATATGTCCCTAAAAAGTATATGACATAAAAAGTGTTTAAGGGTCACAATAAAATAAAGCCAATCTAGGTCCCAAGGTTACTTTGCTCGCTAGCTCGTCCATGTACCCCATATATGCATCACCATACCTGTCGATCGCATTTTATACAAATACGAAAGCCACAGTCAGTGGGGAGTAACTCCGAGTTCTCCCAGCCACGAAATGTCATAGTTAATATAACATGTAAACATAAGAATATGAATATGAACAACACATAGCCTTAGCATACAAATGCAAGACAATCATGCTTATCATGTGAACAAGAATATAAACAACACATAGTCCTAGCATGCGAATACTAGACTGACTCATACTACACTATCATGTGAATCACATAACATCCAGGAATCCAAACTCTATTAACCATAGCCGGCTTGCATCTCACCTTCTGTGATTCATAGAATCATCAAACAAGAAAGGACAATATATCTAGAGACAGGCATAAGTTCTTAGTACAGTCAATAGTCACTCTGTAACTCGAGTCTATACCACGAGGTAAGGTAAACACCCTAGTCCTAAACCTGCGCAGACCTAGCGACATGCGAAAAGCTACCGCATCCAAGACCCATGATAACAACACATGAGTACCCCTAAGGAGTCCACCAAAGGGTTGGCTAGTACTTAAGCTGACTACATACTTCTAAGAGTACGTCAGGAAGTCATACCCTAACTTGGATATAAGCCCACCAAGCTAAGACACAAAGGCTATTAAGCGGTGAACATACACTCGTCAAAGACTATAAGGGCCTATATATCTATGACGATGGTCTAAGATACCAACACCACACAAGACAAGTAGGACACCCATTTAACCATAAGAGGGGCAAAGAGTCCAAACTGGCAACATAAATACTTATACTCAAATCAAGGACTCTAGGATAACATCCTTCCTTGTGAAAGACTACAAAAATGTAAATTCAGCTGGCAATCCAACAATATCCACAATCTCATTAGTAATCCAAAACTCAGCGAACCGTTAATCTCATAATTCATGAGAACAAGCTAAAATGGCAACAAGGCAAGAAAACTCAAGTATAAGGCAACCAATTCATCCAACAACCAACATATGAAAAGACAATCATACTCAAAGACAAATCCTCGACCCTAGTCCCGCGACGGGTCATCGGTCAAATCGAGGCTGGCCGGTTTAAACCTAGCTTGACCAAACTCATTTGGTCAAATTGGCCCAGCTCAGAGTCTTGGCCCATTTTGGCCCACATCACGGAATTTACAACAATGTCATACTCTTGCCATTTTTAATTTCTATCATGTGAAAACTATTGACATAGGGAAAATATGCCAACTTGTAAAATAACCAATTCAACGGAAATATTAGCTTAAACAATTTCCTACATGCCAAAATACCAACATACTTCAAAACATGAACCATATGCCCAAAACATCAAACAATAGATCCAAGACCCGACCCAAAGTGACGGGTCAAAATCCGGGCCGGATCCACCGGGCCTGCCGGGTCATGCCGCGCCCCTTTATGGGCTGTTTTGGCGGTTTTTTCGCCCTTTTCCTTTTTTCCTACCAAAATCCGTTTCAAGCTCAATTTAATACCGTCTCAAGCAACAATCAACAATACCCATTTCGTTTCAATACTCAAGTATATGAAATAACCACAAATTAGTAAACTTTAACAACACAAGTCATGTGAAAAACGAAATTAACACATTATCAATCACTTAAACACTTAACAAACAACAAACACAACATCTATGTGACATTAAATCGTCGAGTAACTCGGAATAGTTACCTTAAGCTAGCAAAGAGACAAGTAATAACTTGAGAAAGCTTCTAAAACTCAAAATTACTCTTCATCTTCAACCACATATGAGTCACCTAACTCATCTTCAAATTCTTCACCTATAAAAACAACAAAAACACAATTATCAAGCTTAAATTCGAAACCCTAAAAGATGAGCCTTAAAACAAAATTGGGGGAAATGAAAATAAAGCTTACTAGGAGATGAGGATTGAAGAGAGAGGATTCCAAATATATAAGTTTTATGCAAATTGGTGGAGAAATGAAGGATTTATGGTGGTTTTAGGGATTGTAAGGAGGTTATTTTGAGAGGAATTTGGTGTTTGGTGAAAGGAAGAGAGAGAGTGAATTATGAAGGAAATAAAAATTGAAAGAGGGGACAAATGGGGGAAGGGTGGCCGGTCCATATGGAGGGAAGGTGGGTCAATTGTTTACGTTTTGGGTTTGCTTCGACAGTAATTAGAAATATTCGTCGAACGCGATTTCCGAGAATATTAAAGTTCTTAAACACGATTTTACTAAAAGATTAAGTACTCATATGCCCAATATCCAAACTCGTTTACCCAACGACCGTAAGAAATGGAAAATCCCAATTTTACGACTTTTATCCGAAATCTATTTTATCAAAGGAAAAGGATTAAATATAGTTTAAATCACTTTTAAACATTTCTAAACTATCAAAAATAATTACATTTATTCAAAATAAAATAAGATTATATTTTATCAAATAAATTTTACTTCAAATAAATTAATATCAAATTAAAATAGATTAAAATATTACTTTTAAAATATAATAAAGGTCTTCAAATTTACGGGGTGTTACAATCATCCCTCCTTTTAGGAGCAAAGGAATGAAATGGGCATCGCGGAGTGGACATGAAGGGATACACGAAGCATGGCACGAGAATCCATAAGAATGAAGGAAGAGAAGTTAAGAAGAAAACACGAAGAAAAGAGCTTCTTATTACAAGTGCTTACTTTGAAGAGTCATATCTCGATTTCTACAACTAATTTTCAAGTGATTCTAACTGGAGGTGAAAGCTTATCTTCTTAGCTTTCCAACGCCGCAAAAATTGCTTGTTTCTGACAAGTAACGAAGAAATGACGGCCATTTGAAGTTCAGTGCGCGAAGTAGGAAATAGGTGCCTCGATCTAGTACAGTGAGGCTCGATCGAGGAACTTCATGCTCGATCGAGTACACCTTGGGCTCGATCGAGGAACCAACCTAATCAATAAACTTTGCAATGTCGAGAGTTGGGGTATCTGGGAATTGGTGCCTCGATCGAGTGCACCTAGGCTCGATCGAGGAACCACTTGTTTTCATAATATTCCGCAAATTTCCTTAAGTTGGTTATGACTACTATAAATACCAAAACTCGTACTCTAGGTTATTTTATGCTTTATTTTCAGTAGGTTTAATATAGCTACCTTAGAAAACTCTCTCAAATACTTAGTTTAGTTTATTTATTGTTCTTCCTTCCGGATCTAAGCATTCCTTTATTACGGTATCAGTCTTTCTTTAATAATTATTCTATCATTATTGTTCATCTTATTATGTTCTTAATTATGCCTTCTTATATTGTTATTGTTGTTATTATAATTAGTATGAGTAGCTAAATTCCTCATCTAGGATGAAGGGGATCTAGGTTAATCAGAAAGGGGAAATTGATTAATTGCTAGTGAAATCGTTTAAGTTGCCGTTTGATTATTGTTCTTATTCTAGTTAATTAACTTAGGCCTGAGTTGTTAATTAGTGTAGCGAATTAATCCTTTCACCGACCGGGTTAGAATTAATATAGGCTGCGATAATCGAATAGATTGTATCTAATTATAGCGACCGCATGTTAGAATCGATCTAAAGGGCATAATAGAGTCGACCGATCTTATGACCTTAGACAAGTTGGTAGATCTAGCAATTGATTAATAGACCCCATATAATTGACCTAGTGAACCGGAAATCCTAGACTTTTAATATCATTGTTTAAACCTCTTTTTATTACTCGCAATTAGTTGGTTAGATAATAAACAAAACAAACCCCCAAGAAAACGGTTACCTTTAGACAATTTAAATATTTGCAGACTGACTATTACCGCCTCCCTGTGGATTTGATACCTGTCTTACCACTAGCTATTCTTGTTAGTCTTGAGATAGATTTATTTTGATATTGGTGATACGACTTTAGCCTTATCAAACAACCTGCAAACAATCGCTCTCTACTTCCACATTGGTGACACCTCTATTAGTCGCTTCCTCCAACCCGTCTAAGATCGCCATAGCTTCCGCAAAGTGAGCCTCCCAGTGAGAACGAGTGATAGACACAACCAATAACACATCACCCCTCGAGTCACGACACACACCACCCGTTCCAACTCCCTCTCTCTCCTTCACACCCGCGTCCACATTTATCTTGACATAACCCTCCCGTGCTAGCCTCCATCCTACCGCTCTACCATCTCCCCTATCCCTCTGTTGTCGCCCCTCAGATTGTCCACCTGCTACCTCCCCCGTATCGCCCACCCCTTCATGAATCACATCGTTAGCTCGTCTCACAATCACCTCCGGATCAACCACCAAGTTGTCGAAGACCACCTTATTGCGAAACTCCCAAACATCCCAACAACCAACCATTAATTTCACACGCTCATCTTCACTCATCCCCCTCCAACACTCCTCCACCCACGCCTTAACATCACCACCCTAGCATCCGCAACCCCTTCAACACCCAAACCATCCCACACCCAATTAGCCATCCCACAATCTCGAAACAAATGAAGACTCGACTCGATATGTGAAAGACAAAAAGGACAAGAAGAGAACTCACCTTCAACTCGAGCTTCAATGTTCGCCCTTGTAGCTAAAGCTTCACTACACAGCTGCCAGAAGAAGAGCTTAACACATACGGGGCCAAATCGGAATTTTTCAAGGCCGATTCCAAAGCCATCTCCCCCTCTCCCAATTCGATCCACTCGTCATGTCCCCCATGTCACCAGCCAGCATTTTGTATGCACTACGAACCATATAAAACCCATCCTTTTTGAGTCCCCAATACCAAATATCCCTTCGTCTATTGCCACTAACCCGAACATTGGTCACTCTTTCGCGTTCAAAAGGTAACAAGAGACCCAATTTCTCCTCATCCCAGCCCCCTCCATTCGGCAACAACAAGTCGACCACCATCATACCCTCATTCCCTTGCAAGCATGACCACAAGTCGGCCACCATCATACCCTCATTCCCTTGCTATATTGGATTCGTGTTTGCGTTAACCATTATTTTTGTATAAGGCGGTTTGATATGAGAATAACTGATTAGTCCAAATTTTGATATTTAAATTTTTCAGAAATATCGAGACATAAGGTGTAGAACACTCTAATATGTCCCTTGATTGGTTTAGTTATCCAAGACATGAATATTATTGGCTTTAACAGGTTTTTGTCAAGTTATTATAATAATATTTCAAGTCAAAATTTTCTATGAAACTTAATTTTGTCAAAGAATTAATTCCAAAAGTTGACTTCATTAAGATTATTTTTATTTGGTGAAATTAGAAGTGTTCAAATGCGGGCTTGGACCGGACATGGGCTAGACTCACATTTAATTGTTGGCCCACAGACAAGCGGATTAGCAGGTTTGGGACGGGTTAGTGGGCCGGGCCTTTGTATTTTTCTTAAAAAGCCTTGTACGTACTCGCTTATTTAGCGGGCGGGATGGATCAGGTTCAATAGAGGGGACGACCCATGAACAACTCTAGGTGGAATGCATAGTTTTATAGAAATGACGTTTCTTTAATAATGTTCATATTAATATCAGCAAACTTATTATTTTATGTAATAATAGCAGTAAAATCTGAAATGAGGCTAGGCATAAGGATATCAACAATTCCGATAAAGACAAGCCCGTAGTAAGGAAGAAATTTGGTGGGAAAAATCTAGAAACGGTTTTTTAAAGCTAAATTTTGACGGATCGGAGATAGATGGGAATAAAGCTGTTTTAAGTTACTTGTATTGTATAAGAGATCATGATGGTAAAGTTGTTTTGTTAGGAGAAATAAATTGTGGATGTAATAACATTTTCGTTGCAGAAACTCTTGAATTAAAAGAAGGCAATTTAGCAGCTAAATACTTAGGAATTTCAAAACTGATTGTTGAATGTGATAATTTATGTGTTATCAAAGATGTGAAGTTAGACCTTCATTTATTCGAGGAAGTGATTATTAAACATTACTTTCGTGAGGCAGCAAAGTTGCTGACTTTATGGCCTTTATTGGACATTCTTGTCCAACTCTTTTGAGGTAGTTTGAAAGTCAATGACTTCAACCTACCTCCTTCGTCGAAATGATGAGATATGTTGGTCCTACCATAAAAGATCAATCTAGTTTTTTTTACCTTATAAAAAAGGGTTATTTAACGAGAATACTCTGAACTATGGAGGTGCTTCTCAAAATACTCCAGACTCTATTTTAACTACCAATAAAAACAACAATTACACTTCTTCTCTTATATTAGAATTGATTAACCGGCTACCTGCTACGCAGGTAAACAATTTCTTACACCTCTTTAACCCCTCTTTTTCTTCTAATGTTAACCCGTCTTTTAACCCTTCCCTTACCTCTACTGTTTTTTCTACCTTTCTATAATTATTTTGATTCATTATTATTGATGGGGCATATTCTGCACCGCTGACCAAGTCAACATATTGAGCAAGGTCAAGGGTATCCACAGCAAAGTCAACGACTTAGACAGTCTAGCCGATGGAGCCCATCGGCTGTCACCAGGTCTCGGCACAGCGGCAACCAAGTAAGCCGGGCACATATCCGCGTACTCATATCCAAGACCCCTCGGCCGGCCTGCCATAGGTCCATCGGCCGAGGGTGAAACGGTCTTTTCACCTGCTAGCCACTTGGCCACTTGGCCACTACGTGACAAAAGGTAAAAGTCTATAAATACTCCTCAACCTTCATTGAGGAAAGGATCCACAAATTAACCTAATAACCACTATTCATCTGGTAATATCTTCCCTATCTCTCTACAATATACTCTTAGCCAAGTTACAACAACTTCTCTCTAAGTTTACTGACTTGAGCGTCGGAGTGAGTACGCTCGGCCAAAGCCGAGCCCTCAGTTGGTTCATCGTTTCAGGAGATCGCAAGGAGGATTCAAGCAAGGACATCATTCTACGAGCTACGAGTGGTAACAAATATCTGCTCTGGAACTACACCCGGAACAATTGGCGCCGTCTGTGGGGAAAGGCACTAGAAGCTAGTCACATTCATTCCCAAACAAAAACAAAAACACAAAAACCCACCCAAAAAGCTAAGAAGATGTCAAAACAACAAGAGGTTTTCGTAAATGACGAAACCGAACTCTACCAAGATGATACTTTTCACAATTCTGGAATTGTGCAGCCCTCCACCGGCGGAGTAATCCAACCGGAATTCGGGATGCCGATAATGCCAGACACACCGCTGCCCGACACCCAGGTCACCATCATGGGACAGGTGGTTGACGTAGCGAAACTGAAGGTGCTCCTGGACCTAATTGGGAGTACGTCAGCTCACACAGTCACGCCGACAGAAGCGGCGGAAATCGTCCAGGAGACAAGGGCCAAGAGCGTGACTCCGAGGAATCTGAACGGAGCACTAGGAGAAGTCGACCCTACCAAGACGCCGGAGGAGCCCAAGGTGGTCGTGGTAAACATAAGTCCTTCTCGCACTCGGGAGAGGACAGCGTCGCCGCAACACCGACGAGGCACACCCCAGAGGAACCAGAGAAGCCCGACTCAGGAGAGTCGGAGAAGAAGCCCAAGTCGGAGAAGGAGTCCTTCCCGCTACGAGGAGAGGAGCCGGACTAGGAATGCGAGGAGTCGGTCGCCGCGTGTCATTCGACACGTGGTCAAGCAGCCACTCAGTGATTATGTCCTTGACACCGCCGTGCCAACTAAGCTGAAGTTGCCAGCGTTCACGTACAAAGGAGATAGCGACCCAACCGACCACGCCGAGGCCTTCGAGTCTTACATGTCGGTATGGGAGCAGCCCGATGAGGTCTGGTGCCGAGTCTTCCCGACGACTCTGCATGGGATGGCTCAGTGGTACAAGGGGCTCCCGACGGTTCGGATATCTTGTTTCGCCGACCAAAGGACGCCTTCTTAGCCCAAGACTCTTGCAACAAGAGGAAGGCCGTGGAGACATCGGACCTCCTAACCATCAAACGGGGGAGGAGGGCGAGTCCCTACGAAGCTATGTGAAGAGGTTCGACGCGTGGTTCAAAGCAGATTCGGGAGATCAACCCCGGGCGCGGCTTCGACCGATGAAGGGCCTCCCAAAGGGAAACTTAAAGGACGAACTCATCAAGCACGGGGGTTTAGGCCTAGATGCCGCTAGGAGGATGGCCGATCAGGCCATCAAGGTAGAAGACTACCACAAAACCTGGGTAGACCACAGCGAGACTGGGCACTCAGAGAAGAGGAGCCACCGGGAGGACAGCCCGGATGAAGGGCACCGTAACAACAATAGGTCACGGTCCGACAAGTCCGCCAGGAAACAGAACTCGGCGGGCGCCGGGGGGAGTTCGGCACCATACTACCGAAAGCAGTACAATGATCACACCCCCCTGGTCGTATCCGCCGCAGAGGTCTTCTCCCTGAGCAAAAGCGAAGGTCGGAAGTGGGAAAGGCCCCCTAAGCCGAGGGGCGACGGTGACACAAGCCAGTATTGCGAGTACCACGGCTACACCGGCCACTTAACGAACGATTGCCGGCATCTGAAGAATGCCATTGAGGAACTGATCCAGAAGGGGAGCCTAGGTAAATACATTGCCGGAAGCCAAAAAACGGACGCCGGTGGATCAAATAAGAAATCCGTCTTAGAACGGAAAGGAGTAATCAATGTTGTCATTGGGGGCAATGAGAGCGGTGAATCCACTCGCGGGTACAAACGGCACCTGAATGAGCTATATCAGGCCATCAACTTCGTGCCCAACACAGCAACCCACGCTTCCAACATCCCCGACATGACCATCGGAAAGAAGGACTACGATGGAGTCGTCGCTCCTCACAGCGATCCACTTACAGTCCACCTGGACATAGCCAACCACTTGGTGAAGAGGTGCCTAATTGACACAGGGGCCTACACGAACATCATGTACGGAGAATGCTTTCTCAGTCTCGGTCTGAAGGTTGAAGACTTGACCCCCTGCACCGGCCCGTTGTACAGCTTTTCTGGGGCCGGCCTGGTACCCCTGGGGTCAATCAGGCTGCCAGTAGTGTTTGGGGAACGGGGTTGATACCTGTCGAAGTGAGTACCAAAAATAATATTTATAAATTCCAAACTACAACTAGCAAGCGGTAGTAAGGGTCGATCCGCAGGGAGGTAGGGAGTTCTAAGTGTCTTAACTCAGTCTACGAATTTTCTGGGGGGTTTTGATTATGTTGATTTAAACTAAAGAGACTAAGCAAGAGGGAAAAGAATGCGAGAAAATAACAATAAGAGAAGGGAGTATGCTAAGAGTCGGTCCACCGTGGCAGCTACACTATCTGAAATACTGAGACGATTAAACTATTGATAAGAAGAGCTATGGTCGTCACCTTTCGGTCCTTAAACCGCCCTAGAGTGTAAACAGCTTAACTTTCGCCCTCACTGCAATACCCTATTGTAATTAAGCAAGCCTTCCCTTCCAATCTTTCGATCTAGGTCGGGGTTAACTAGATTTATGGTCTCCTGCATGCATTCATTCGACCGGATAACAGTTAAATTGCCTAATACAATTCCTATCGCAAGTCCAACCTATTCAAGTCAGTTAAAACATGCTACCACGGCTTCCCTACTCCTAACATACTAGGGGGATTTAGCTAGACATGGAAATGAGAGAAACAAGAATAAAATAAATAATAACAATAAACATTAAAAAGGAAGAGAAAAGGGAAGAAGGAATTACTAGATTAAAAGATCCGGAAATGAAAGAGCAAAAGTAACAGGGAAAGTGACAGAAGAAAGTAACGTATATTGATCCCTCGATGATTACAAATGACAACCTTTACTCCTATTTATAAGAAATTAGGAGTACAATTAAACCTAATGACGGAAAATAACTAAAAAGCCCAGCCCGTCAGCAAAATCCACTCGATCGAGTAACTAAATCACTCGATCGAGCAAAGGCATAAAAGGAACTGGTCGATCGAAAGGAAAAATAGTCGATCGAGTACTTATTCATCCTAAACCACTCGATCGAGAAGAAGTGGCTCTCGATCGAGCAAATGGGCTCTCGATCGAATAGAAATAGTTCTCGATCGAGCACTTCTCAGCGCGTAATTCCTGCTTCGCGCACTGAACTTCAAACGGCTGCCATTCCTTCGTTACTTGGACAAATAGGGCGTGGTTGGTGGCGTTGGAAAGCTAAGAGGATAAGCTTTCATCTCCAATTGGAATAACCTGAATATCTGTCGTAGAACTCGAGATATGGCTCTCCAAAGTAGGCACTAGCAATTTGAAGTCCTTCCTTTGCTCGCCTAGCTATCTTACTCCTTTGCGCATCTCAAGATAGCTACATTCCCGCTCCAACTCAACTCATCTCCTAAATGCATGCGTAGGGACATGTTTTAGGCTTGAATCTACTACTTTATGGGTTCATTCCTGCAAATAAGACAAAATAACCCAAAGTAGCATATTCGGGGCATTTCGTAGCATAAAACCACGGTAAAAGCATAGAGATGCGTGCATAAAATAGGCTAAAAAGACTATATAAAATGCACGTATCAAATCTCCCCAAACCAAACCTTTACTCGTCCCCGAGTAAACTAAAATGCAACTAAAGGAACGGAAAAAGATAACTCAGAGCTAGCTACAAATGCCCACTTAAACCAATTTAATGCAAGCAAACTAAACACTTATAGCAGACAGTCAAATGCAAACGAGTTATAAGATGTTTATAAACAAAGCTGAACCGTCGACCTTGCAAGACCTTTAATAGTGGACTCTCACGGGTCACTTTTCTCTCATGAAGCAAAGGGTGAACATATATGTATAAGAGAGAAAGAAAAATAGTCGCTCACCTAAACTACGACCCACATAAACATGCATGCAACTAATATGATAGACAATTCTAGCTACCGTACATACATTCCAACCAAACAAGGTCCTGTCACAGCCGAGGGCTTACAAAAATATGGTAAAGTGAGGCAATGGGTGAGAAAAGGCAAAACATTTATGGGAATGTGGAGGTATAGGTGATCAAGCTAGTACCTAAACAGAACCATATGAGACATATCCATTTCCAACTCAATTATAGAATAAAGCACATGCCCTTCATTTGGCATAAAATCTCACCAAACCGAACCAAACATACTCCTCAAATGATATAAGATAGAATATAGGAGCAGAAACCGATCACCAAACATCAACCCTTTTTTTTCGAATTTTTCTCTTTTTCAACTTTTGTTTTTCTTTTCTTTTTCTTTTTTTTTTTTTCAACTTCTTTTTTCTTTCATCCTCTTTTTCTTCATAAATTACCAACTCCAAAATCAATATGATATGAACCAAACTCGATACAATAGACAATATACCGCAGAAACAATCTAAACTAGCTTGACAAGGCAGGCTAAATTTGGATGTAGCTAAGGGTCAACTGGCAAATTTGGCTAATGTGGAGTTAAATGGGTAAAAATGAAAGAAAGGGAAATTGTAAGCACCTCCCTGCATGTGACACCAACCACTAACCCGAATGTATGACGGCAAAAAGCAATTGAATTTCATATACGTGCAAATTAATGAACATGTTATGCAAGGAGTAACTACTCACAATCCTACATGAAACTGGTCATAAATGACACCAGTTTATAAGGCTCTAATCCTTAGAAATTATAAGTAGGTTGCCAAAATTTCAGGTCAAGTCTATTCGTTCAGCTAAATTTTAACATTAACTCGTAGATATGCAGAAAGACAAAGCTAAAAGATAACAGTTTAATGCAAGGCTTTAAGCAAAAAGACAGTTGCAGTGCAATTTCATCATGGGAATCTACCGTTCCGACTCAACTTATATGCTAAAATAAACGTGAATATTTTTGAATTTTTTAAAATATTTCATTTTTTATGAGATTTTTTATTTTTATGAAAATAAACAACAATGCATACTGAAATTGAACGTGATAACAGAAATGCAATAAAAACAAGATGCAGACACAGATATGGATGCATATTTCATTTTTTATGAGATTTTTTATTTTTATGAAAATAAACAACAATGCATACTGAAATTGAACGTGATAACAGAAATGCAATAAAAACAAGATGCAGACACAGATATGGATGCATAACCTCCCCAAACCAAACTGTACAATGCCCCCATTGTACCAAAACATGGAAAGGAAATGCAAACTGAAAGGAGAAAGAGAGTAAATGCGGAAAAACTCACAAGATTGCGCGAATAAGGGGACCTCCCCAAACCGACCATGAAATGGGAGGTTGCTAAGGGCCCGGAAAACCGTCTCAGGAAGCTAATCCAAGTCAATAGCACTCGATCAAGAGGAATAGTAGCGATCGAGTGAATCGGGCATTCAAAAGCGCTCGATCGAAAGGTAACTAGGTCGATCGAGTGGTTCTCCTTTTGCAGGTGGTCGATCGAGTAGAGGAAATGCTCGATCGAATGGATTTGGCAGCAAAAGTGCTCGATCGAGTACAAAAAGTACTCGATCGAGTGATCCTCAGCGTGTTCCTGCAAAATGCAAATAAAAACAGCCCGCAAACTAACAAAGCAAGCATATTGAGATAGTCTATGGTATAAAAACCATTTATTACAACTGAAAGTAAATAAAAATGCAAAATAAAGACGCCGGGTTGCCTCCCGGGTAGCGCTAGCTTCAGACAGGTCCCAGCTCGACCTCTTTTTCTTCAGCAGCTTACTCTAATGGAGCCCAGTCAAAACAACTCAAGGCTCGCAAGACAATCATCAAATAGCTGCGCATGTGCTACACAAACGTAAGTAGCACCATAAGATAGAAATAACATAGGAAATCAAAATGTAAAAACATTTAAGCTTAACAAATTTCCTATGGCAGCTCCTAAAATTGTTCACAAAAGAATTCTGCCCTCCAGCTAAGAGCGGAATATAAAAGCTCAAGTTAACCACAGGTGGAGAATTAACGAACTCAGGTGCATTCGACTCAAAATTAACGCGAGTAGAATTAAAATACTCTGACGGGTATGAAATGTGAGGTGGAGGAGTCTGGTCAACTAAGGGAGAAGGTGGATAATCGTCCCAAATGCATGGGATAGCAAAGTCAAATGGGTCAATGGGGTCTCCTAAAATAGGCTCATCATCGATATCATCATAAGTATCCCATTTAGCCTCTAGACTATCACTCTCCTCATTGCTAGACTCGTCAAGATGGGGGTTCTCAAAGAGAGCCTCCAAATCGTCCTCACTAACATTGCAAGAATCATAAAGGGGTTCTAGACTATCCTCATAAAAAGGATTGTCAACCACGCTAATGGTCTCCTCTATGTCTCCGTCAGCATTTCCTAGATTGGTTTCTAAGGTCTCACCCACCCCCTCATCTGAGTCAACATGAAGAGAAAAAGTAGGTTTAAGAGATTCAGTAGCAAACCAATTAAAGAATTCTAATACCTCAATTACGGGGATTCCTTCGAAATCCCACTTACCTATAGACTCGAGGTATGCTCGCGTAGGGTCATTCATATGCCGGACAATAGTGCAGCATATTTGGAGATCAGTAAAGGCATCTCGTCTGGGCTCAATGAACTCCCAAAGTCTGGCTAAATAAACACCAAAGATTTCGTCCTCTTCCTGTGGAAAACTTAGAACATGAAACATGAGAACGGTCTCAAGGAACCGAAGTTCCCTGAGACTAAAGAAAGAAAGACTAAAATTAAAGACAACTAAAACTAGCGCTGCCTCCCCGGCAACGGCGCCAAAATTTGATACCTGTCGAAGTGAGTACCAAAAATAATATTTATAAATTCCAAACTACAACTAGCAAGCGGTAGTAAGGGTCGATCCGCAGGGAGGTAGGGAGTTCTAAGTGTCTTAACTCAGTCTACGAATTTTCTGGGGGGTTTTGATTATGTTGATTTAAACTAAAGAGACTAAGCAAGAGGGAAAAGAATGCGAGAAAATAACAATAAGAGAAGGGAGTATGCTAAGAGTCGGTCCACCGTGGCAGCTACACTATCTGAAATACTGAGACGATTAAACTATTGATAAGAAGAGCTATGGTCGTCACCTTTCGGTCCTTAAACCGCCCTAGAGTGTAAACAACTTAACTTTCGCCCTCACTGCAATACCCTATTGTAATTAAGCAAGCCTTCCCTTCCAATCTTTCGATCTAGGTCGGGGTTAACTAGATTTATGGTCTCCTGCATGCATTCATTCGACCGGATAACAGTTAAATTGCCTAATACAATTCCTATCGCAAGTCCAACCTATTCAAGTCAGTTAAAACATGCTACCACGGCTTCCCTACTCCTAACATACTAGGGGGATTTAGCTAGACATGGAAATGAGAGAAACAAGAATAAAATAAATAATAACAATAAACATTAAAAAGGAAGAGAAAAGGGAAGAAGGAATTACTAGATTAAAAGATCCGGAAATGAAAGAGCAAAAGTAACAGGGAAAGTGACAGAAGAAAGTAACGTATATTGATCCCTCGATGATTACAAATGACAACCTTTACTCCTATTTATAAGAAATTAGGAGTACAATTAAACCTAATGACGGAAAATAACTAAAAAGCCCAAACCGTCGACCCAAAATCCACTCGATCGAGTAACTAAATCACTCGATCGAGCAAAGGCATAAAAGGAACTGGTCGATCGAAAGGAAAAATAGTCGATCGAGTACTTATTCATCCTAAACCACTCGATCGAGAAGAAGTGGCTCTCGATCGAGCAAATGGGCTCTCGATCGAATAGAAATAGTTCTCGATCGAGCACTTCTCAGCGCGTAATTCCTGCTTCGCGCACTGAACTTCAAACGGCTGCCATTCCTTCGTTACTTGGACAAATAGGGCGTGGTTGGTGGCGTTGGAAAGCTAAGAGGATAAGCTTTCATTTCCAATTGGAATCACCTGAATATCTGTCGTAGAACTCGAGATATGGCTCTCCAAAGTAGGCACTAGCAATTTGAAGTCCTTCCTTTGCTCGCCTAGCTATCTTACTCCTTTGCGCATCTCAAGATAGCTACATTCCCGCTCCAACTCAACTCATCTCCTAAATGCATTCGTAGGGACATGTTTTAGGCTTGAATCTACTACTTTATGGGTTCATTCCTGCAAATAAGACAAAATAACCCAAAGTAGCATATTCGGGGCATTTCGTAGCATAAAACCACGGTAAAAGCATAGAGATGCGTGCATAAAATAGGCTAAAAAGACTATATAAAATGCACGTATCAGGGGTGCTGCCAGGAACGTTATGTCGGAGTTCGTGGTCATTGACGGTACATCCGCCTACAACGTCCTCATAGGACGAGTCACTCTGAGTGAGGCCGACGCAGTGATGTCCATCCGGGCCCTGACACTAATGTATGTCTCGGACCGGGGGGAAGCGCATAAGCTCGTCTCCAAAGACGAGAAGGACGAGGTGGTCAACGTCCAGATATCTGCCAGAGGATGCAACATGCAATCCCTCAAAGTGGCGAAGCAGTCGGAGAAGGGGAAAAGCTCATCCTCACAACCGAAGGGCGACCTTATGGATGCGACCGACGGCTGACGAGGGAGGAGCGCCTCTAATGAGGCATTAGGAAACTGATAGACCTTGTATAGCGCCGGAGGTGCCCAAAACAGCTGTGGGCACCCCGACGCATGTTTATATCTAATGTAAAATCGACCAGGTCTTCCATGAAGATGTCCTTTTTCCCCATAAATCACTGGCAGGAAGAAAGAAGCCGACGCCGACTCACACTGTCGATTCGACAAGAGCGGCAGTCGTTATGAAGAAAGAAGCCGACGCCGACTCACACTGTCGATTCGACAAGAGCGGCAGTCGTTATGAAGAAAGAAGCCGACGCCGACTCACACTGTCGATTCGACAAGAGCGGCAGTCGTTATGAAGAAATGTAGTCGTATGGAGTCACCCCAAATAGTAGACGCTTGGCGATCACTTAAAGTGGTAGACGCCGCGTAACACGCTATCTAAACAGACGCCACTCACATGTCATAGACAAGAGCGGTGGTCTCCATCAAGAAATGTAGCGCCGTGGCGATCACCCCAAATAGTAGACGCTTCGGCGATCACTTAAAGTGGTAGACGCCGCGTAACACGCTATCGAGAAAATGAGGACCACACTGTCATAGACAAGAGCGGTGGTCTCCATCAAGAAATGTAGCGCTGTGGCAGTCACCCCAAATAGTAGACGCTTCGGCAGTCACTTAAAGTGGTAGACGCCGCGTAACACGCTATCCGGAAACAGACGCCGACTCATACTGTCGTACCGACAAGAGCGGCAGTCTCCATCAGAAAGCAGACACCGCGACAGTCGCGGCGTCATAGATTGATAAACAATCAAAATACCTTAGAAGCGTTAAACACAGTTGAGATACACACTCTAAAACTGCCTCGGCCAAACCGAAGCGGAAACAAAAAGAGACGCTCAATTAATAACGTAAGAGGGCAACTCAGACAAAAACGAGAGAAGACCTCGGCCAAGCCAGAGGCAAAGTGGAAACACTAAATACCGTTGAGACGCTCAAAAGAAATAAGGTAAAGACCTCGGCCATGCCGAAGGCAAAAGAAACAAACTCTTATTAATAATAACAGGTTACAGGTGAAAAGAACGCAGACGACGGCCGTCCCCATTAGGATAAGCCAAAACACAACCTACCAAAGTTGTACAAATTACAAAGAAAGAAAAGCAAAAATTACAAATGTCATTTGAAGCGCCAAAAGATGGCAGGGAGGAAGGGCTTAATAATTGGCTCCCGAACAGCTGAAGCAGATCTGCTGTAAACTTGTTCTCATCAAGTAGCCCACGGTATTAGTGAGGAGCTGAAGCTATCTGAAACGCCGGGTGAGCCTGGTGACGACCGCCCGCCTCCCTATGCCTGTTGCTGCTCACCACCGGCAGCAGTAGCCACGTCTTCTTCAATAGGCAACCCAGCAGCTTTTCTAGCAGCCTCAGCTTTAGCCTCGGCGTCATCAGCTGTTCTCATTCTCTCGGCTTCCTCTTTGGCCGCCTTAGCCTTCTCAGCAAGAGCTGCTTTCTCCGCGGCCGCCTCCTTCTCCATCTTCGCCCTCACCGCCTCCTTGGCCTTCTCCGCCACGGCTTTCTCCTTAGCCTCGAGCTTGTCATCAAGCAGCTCGTCATATCTGCCCCACGGAAAGGAATCATCAAGAGGGAAAAGCTCCCCGATCACTTCCCTAGCAGCTCCTTCGGCCAAGTCCCGGAATTCAGCGCACAGGTTGGGGAGCATGACGGTTTGGAGCATCTCAATGTCCTCCTCCTTTTGCTTGATGATGGCCTCTTTGCTCGGATCACCTCCTTTGGGCCTTAAACAGTCCCCTGGACTCGTTCCTCGCTGAAGATAGAGGTCGGCACGCCCCTGAACAAAGCTAAACTTCTCCAACAGCTTCGCAGCTTCGGCTGCCGCAGCCTCGGCCTTGGCTCTCTCAGCAAGGACCTCTTTTTTAGCGTCCTCCCTGAGTTTTTTCTCAGCCGAGAGCGCCTTCTCAGCAACTCCCCTAAGCCTCTGCTCATTGAGGAGATCCAGCTTCGCCGACGCAGCCACCTGCTTAGTGGCATTGCGCTCATAAACAGCCCGAGCCACGGCTTTCTCCTGCTCCATGAGACGAGCACCGGTAACCACGTTCCACCTCGCCAGCTCCCTAATTAGCTTCGTGCCTTCCTCTATAAGCTGGGAGACGGAAGCCTTCTGGGATGAAGGGACGATGGTGACACTTTGACCAACAGCCTGCGGCTGGGAGAGGGAAGCCTTCTGGGATAAAGGGTTGACGGTGGCGCCTTGATCACCAACCTGCGCAGAGGTCCCCTCCACCTGCTGCCCAATGAGAGCGAAAGCCGACAGAGGCTGGTCTGCAAAATTTTAATAAAGGCATCAGTATCAACATGTATCGACATATCAGAAAGCCTGGCTAAAATTGAGCCACAGGATAGATAGGTACCATGTTTGGCCTTCTTGGCCGGAGTAGGCACTTCCACGCCAGCGGCAGAGGCTATCTTTTTCCTCTTGCGGATAAGGGGAGATCCCTCCGCATCAGAGTCCCCCTCATCGGGAATATCAACAATCTCCACCTTCTTAGGGGGAGGGATGGGAGGTGGAAGCCGGTGTCGACGCCGTCGCCCCGAAGACTTTGTTTTCCGCGTCCGACGCACTACGCCGCTAACCACTTTCGCCTGGGCCTCCTCCCTACTCAAGCCCTTCAGCCGTTGCTCCATAAGGTCATTCGGCGACACCCTGCGGTCGTGGGCTAGAGCCTTGGGATGCAAGTTAGCAACGGTTTTATCTTTGTGCAGCCCCATTCTCCGGAGAATATCCTCAGACAGGTCCGTTCCAAAGTGGTCTGTGAAAGAGACAAAGCAAGAGTTAAGTAGAGGAAGTAAACCGAAGTTCGAAAAACAGGAACATTGAGAGCGGTGATGGGCCTCACACCGACCCCACTCACCCTGTGCCAGGGCCGGTATGAGGCCGACATAGCAGAGCGGCTCATCCTGAAGAATGATCTGCGTCGGGGGAATCCATCTTTTCGGCACACCACTCTTGTCCACCTCAAAGAGCCTCATTGCCAGCCTCTCATCCTCCTTGAGATAGACACTGCTGGCATCCATTTTGAGCTTCTTCCGGGTGACCCATCTGTCGTGCTCCGCCTTAGTCTCACACCGCAAATTAACTCGTTGCTGGAAGGAGCGGGGCAGCGGATAGTCATCCGGCACCTTAACGTACACCCACCGATCTTGCCAATCCTTGCAAGAAGAAAGTTTGTCAACAGAGACATAACCCTGCTCCATTTGCACACTGTACCATCCGACGCGGCCAGAGATTGATGGCTTGAGGTGGTGAAGCCGGCGGAATAAATTCACCGTCGGGGCCTCTCCCTTGAAGAGACAAAGCCAGACAAAACCAATTATGGTCCTCATAGCCAACGGGTGCAGTTGGGCAACGGCAACTTTCATGGCTCTAATTATGGCCATAACGTATCCATTCAGCGGAAACCGGAGCCCGTACTCCAAATGCCGCATGTATACGCCGGTGTGGCCTGGTGGAGGGCAACAGACGGCCTGGCCCTCCTCAGGGATAACAATTTTGTATCCCCTACCAAAGAAGAAATGGCCCCCGAAAAGTTTCTCGCCGGAACAACTGGCGAGCTTATCAGTCCAAGTACGGTCAAGACGGATCTTGCAGACGTAGCCGTGATCCATAACGTACTGCCTCCCCTCACTAGGACGAGGCCTTTCCACCTCATCACCAAAATCATCACCAAAATCACCACAGGAATCATCATCCTCCCATTCCTCCAGAATTCGAGGATCAACTTCAGGAGAAGGGGACCTAGGGCCCCCCGACGCAGGTTCACTAGGTCCAGCACCAGCAGAAGACATATTCACAACAAATACTAACAAAATAGAAGAAGATTTGTTTGTTTACCTTGAAGAAAACACTCGCCGGATCGAAGACTAAAGATTGGAAGAAAAAGTAGCCCTTGAAAGTTTAGAGGAATGAAGATTTTGGGAGAAAATTTAAGAAAATTTGAGGAAATGAAAGTAATGGCCAAAATCACGAAAAAACTGCCCTATTTATAGGGAAAAGCCCATGGAAAAGGACCAATCAGGGCACAGCCCATGAAGCGTCAGCCAATCAGCGAACAGACACGTGTCGGACATGCAACCACGGAATGTCAATCGTTGCAACAATTGAACGTCAATCAATGCGCGGTAAGAAGCGTCTCCAACACGCCCATTCACATCTCTTCGCCCATTCACCTTCCTCAACAAATTCCTAAGTACCTGCTCTCCGCCGGCCACCGATCAACAAGCTAGGAAGCACGTAGAACGGGGCAATCAAAAACAACCGGCACTCTCCCGGTCTCGGCCGGCGTCACATTCTTTTTCCACATCGGATGCCCTTTACGCATCCATGTGGAGGGGGATATGGTACGGCCTAACAAGAACCACGCCGACGCTCGAAGAAGCCGATCGAGAAAATTTTGCAAAATACTTGCGCAGAATATCGCTCAACATACATCGGAGCCCATACCCACGGCATAGACTACGGCTGGGGCAAATTGATGGGGCATATTCTCGCACCGTGACCAAGTCAACATATTGAGCAAGGTCAAGGGTATCCCACAGCAAAGTCAACGACTTAGACAGTCTAGCCGATGGAGCCCATCGACTGTCACACTGGTCTCGGCTTTGTGCAACCGGCCCGGTAGGGGCACATATCCGCGTACTCATATCCAAGACCCCTCGGCCGGCCTGCCATAGGTCCATCGGCCGAGGGTGAAACGGTCTTTTCACCTGCTAGCCACTTGGCCACTTGGCCACTACGTGACAAAAGGTAAAAGTCTATAAATACTCCTCAACCTTCATTGAGGAAAGGATCCACAAATTAACCTAATAACCACTATTCATCTGGTAATATCTTCCCTATCTCTCTACAATATACTCTTAGCCAAGTTACAACAACTTCTCTCTAAGTTTACTGACTTGAGCGTCGGAGTGAGTACGCTCGGCCAAAGCCGAGCCCTCAGTTGGTTCATCGTTTCAGGAGATCGCAAGGAGGATTCAAGCAAGGACATCATTCTACGAGCTACGAGTGGTAACAAATATCTGCTCTGGAACTACACCCGGAACAATTATCGTTGAAATCTGCCGTAAAGTTGGACTCTTTTATTCTGTGAGCTCATCAATCCACTTCATTTCATTGAATTTCGCAAACAGCCCATTCAATGTTTTCATTGATTTGATTTTGAATCTTTATTTTGAAGTATAATAATGGAGTTTATGTCATTCAAAGAGCTCTTGCTCTTTACAAGTATGAGATTTTCTTGTCTTTATTTTGCCATACAATTTTGATTACGCTGATTTAGTTTTCTAGTGTTCGATATCGATTTAAAGGGTATGTAGTGGTGTTTTGTTGTTAGTTGAAGGACATTAATCAAAGGTCATCGATCAAAGGAACTAGATTTTCTTTATGTGTATTGATGTTGCCATAGCATATGGCTTAGATTCATATCCAAGAGGTGATGGTGTAAAGGGATTGGAACAACTGATCTACAATACGAGATGCCTCAGTTTTGGCGATGTAACTGAAGCACATCTCAGTCGCCGCGATTGTTTAGGTGTTTACGAAATTATGCACAAGCTTGCCAATACTCAACTGGAGGGCGTTAAGTTGGACCAATTGCTGAAGTATGTTTGCGACATTAATCAAGGGTCATTGATCAAAAAAAGATGTTTGCTGAAGTATTCCAATACGGTAATGGCGCTTGCAAAGTTAACTTCTGCGACATCGTGGACCCAAATAATCCTGATGTAATGAAGGAGTCTTATTCTTCTTTGTATCAAAGTCTGGTTAATTGTGCACACCAGAATGACATTGCTATTATCAAATGATATTTCTATTTGATGAAGATGAGTGCTTCGAGGAAGAACGGAAAAAATATTAAAAATCCAAATTAAATAGTTAGGTTGACATATTACAGTAAAAATGGGAAAAAAGGAAGATGAAGACTCATAAAAGGGAAAAGAGTGGGTCCGCGCTCAAAGCTACCTGCTACAACAAGTTATAAAAACATCATTCTATTCATAGGAAAGGGGTGTGATAGTTTGTTTTATTGATAGTTAAAATATACCCTACTTTGAAGTATTTTGAGAAGCACCTCGATAGTTTAGAGTATTCTCATTAAATAATCCTATAAAAAAAATGTTGTCACCTTATTTATTACTTTAAGGGTAGGGATATTGTAAAATCGTAATACGTTGTATAGTGGTAGAACTAGGGGTACAGATGGGCGATTTCGTCCCCTCCTTACATAATTAAAAGACTACAACAATTAACTTTTTCTCTTGTTTTCCTTATTTAAGTATTTTCTCTTGTAGTGACAAATCCTAGTTTCCCCTCACCAAGACCTTGTTCTTTTCGGCTGAAATGAGGTGAACTAAATTGAATGGAGTTAAGCTGAACTGAACTGAACTGAATGGAACTAAGGTGAATTGTGTCCAGCTGAAGTAAGAATTAATTTTGTGAAGAGATGAGCTGAACATGACTGATTGAACCTGAACTGAACTGAATAGAACCGAGTTGAATTGAAAAGAGCTTAAATTAAGTTAAGAATAGGGCCTAACTTTATACAATGATATTATAAGATAATTACTAGTTAATTATTTGGAGAAAAATTTCTACGACATGTAAAATAGTTTTTCAATCATGTAAAAGTTTACTAGTTACTCCTTCGTCAAGAATATTTGTTTACAAATTTTGATATTTTTCGATTAATCATTTACCTTTCTATCTTTAGAATGATCTTTCATAGTTTCATATTAACAATTTGGTCTACTTGTTATCTTACTATAACAATAATTACAAGTAGTGTTTTCCTCTTTTCCTTTGTTATTGTGTGCCAAAAGCAAAGAATATATGATTGCCCGAGACAATTTTAGAACTTTACCCAAGTTATTATCAATATAATTTACTTTTCATGAAATCATTTTATATTGTATTTAAATGGTTAATGATTTTAGATGGAACTTTTTACCTATACACTATGAGCCATTCGTGTGCATGCTTGTAATCCAATGAATATTTAGCATGATTAACCATCCTTATAAAAATCATTTTGAAAAAATAAAAATATGATTTTGGCTATAAAATAAATGTGAAGAGACATGTGAGTTAAGACTATAGAATGAGAGAAAACGTGACATTCTAATTGAAGCAAATGACTCAATGACACTTAGTTTGTTGGCTTCTGATCGAGGGGACTAAAGTACTAACAAACTTGGAATTTAGTGCCCATCTGAGTTTTTGACTCACCTTTTCCATGGTTTTATCAGTATTAATAATTCTGGTATAAAATCGATTATGTATTTGTTATTCTAAAACAAAATTATATTTTAGATAAATAATTCCACGAAAATAACTTTTATTAACCGATACTCCTTTTTGTCATAAGCAAGGTTATTGGCATCTCGTTTTACAATGCTCTATTATAAAGCTGTTTTACGGGTGATTTATTTTTCAGTTGGTCTTGCTTAAGACTATCTGGACTTTTCACACTCTTTTTATGTTCACCTCTATTTTAATCAAGTGTGAGAGCCCTTTCAAATTAAGACCTTTTTAAACAAAAAAATGTTGTGTTTTTGTATACCTCCGTGATGATTTTAAATTTATTTATATATTTGGAATTAAGATTTTGTCGCCGTTGAACAAAACAAATGCTCGTAATAAATTCTAGCATAATCAGACACTAATATAATAAATTCAATGAGTAAAAGAAGTCAGTTACACGGGAATCCTCCATGACGACACAATATTTATTTCGTAATCAGTTCTCCCCAATAACATCGGATTATTTAGATTTCACATTTTACTTTAAACTTTTTATCTTTAAATGAAAACAAAGGTATGTCGGACGAATGCGAACAATAACCCTAACAATCTCGACAATCGCATTAAAGTAACAACATTTTCGTGTCCTCTTTTCTCACCTGCTACGCTGATTCATACAAAATCATTTTTTGCAAAATATTCGCGAAAATAAAATTATATATAAATAAAATAGGTATTAACTTATGCTAATATTTCATGGTACCAAAACAAATTAAATGAACAACCAAGTTTTACCTCAAGAAATCAAACAAATAGGGTTCAACACCAACACAATTCAAATTTTATTAATGTTACTAATTAAAGACTTATTTGACCACTTTTTTTTGTCCTTAAACATGAAAATAACTAGGATTTGTAACAGTAAAATACTTTATTAACACATTAATTAACTTGGGATAGTAATTATTTATATCTAAGCTTTAATGTGGGCTTAATTTTATTTCTTGCACCCAAGTTGAGTAACATACAAAATAAGTACCCTTTTATTAAATTACATACAACAAAATATGATTACTGGTATTTTTTAAATTATTTTATATATTTTTTTTTCACATTTCAACAATTGAAAATCAATCTCAACCATTGGATTAAATATAGATCAACCATTGTGATACATCTCTTACAAAAAAATTTCAATAAATACCTCATAACATCTTTAGTTTCTAAAATGAGGAAAAACAACACAAAGTATAAATGAACTAAGTTTCACCTTTGCTTTCCTTTTCTTCTTATTCTCCTTCAAAATGCCATTTTCAATGGATTTTGATGCAAAATTTGGTGAAAAGTTTCCTTCTCAAATGCCCTTATTTTTTCATGATCAAAACTATTCACCGAAACAAAGAGACGATCATCAATTCTCCTTAGAAGGAACTCTCTCATCAAAGAGCTCAAATTATCTCCAAGATGATCTTAATCAAATTGAGTATTTCAATCTAAACAATGCACCTTCATCCTCATCAATTCCCATTTTTTCTCTTCAATCAACTTGTGTTTTTGACACATTTGAAAACTCTACATTTAGTTGTATGCCAAATCTCGATTTTTTCGAGCATAAGCCATATGAAAACCATGTAGGAAATCAAGGTGCATTGGTTCCTTACATGGACAATAATAACTTCACTAGGAGTGGAGAAGTTGGTGTTTTAGGGCATTCTCATATGATGGTCACACCCATCAACATGGTTAGTCCAATTGGTCTAACCCATAACCCATTTAGCTACCGCGATTTTGGCCTCACAAAGTCGTTTAAGCTACCTGATGAAGGGTCAAGCACAAGCCCTAAAGCCGGTGCTAACTTGATTCGAAATAGTTTATCAGCAACCATGGTGAAAAGAAGGGGTAGAGGACATAAAAAGAAGATTAATCTAGTGAAGGGTCAATGGACTATTGAAGAAGATAGGTGAGAAAAAAATCAATTTTTTTTTTAATTTCTATCGTTATAGATTTTAGTATAAACGTAAAATTTATTATAAGCGTTAATAGAATTTTCCTGTCGCTTTGTCACAAATTCCAGGTAAGAATATTTCAGGGTGGTCTAATGATCGACTGACTATATATGAGACCGTTTTAAATGAAACTCGCTATGTTTTATATATCTATTTACGCATGTTAATGACAACATTTCTTGGTTCAGTATAAACGTAAAGTTTATTAAAAACTTTAATAAAATTTTCCTTTTTCGCTTTGTCACGGAATTTATGTAAGAATATTTTAGGATGGTCTAATTATAATACCGTTTCAAATAAAACTTATTGTTATTTATAGCTCTATTTATGCATGTCAATGTATGCTCTTAATTCAGCATAAACTTATAATTTATTATAAGCTTTAATGAAATTTTCACGTGTTTTGTCATGAACTCTGCGTGTAAGAACATTTTAAGGTGGTCTAACAAGCAATGAGACCGTTGTATAAAACTTGTCGTCTACTAATTTATCGATTTATGCATGTCAATGTATGCTCTTAATTCAGCATAAACGTATAATTTATTATAAGCTTTAATGAAATTTTCACGTGTTTTGTCACGAACTTTGCGTGTAAGAACATTTTAGGGTGGTCTAACAAGCAATGAGACCGTTGTACATAAAACTTGTCGTCTTCTTATTTATCGATTAATGCATGTCAATGTAGACGTTTGGTTCAATTGGTGGAGCGTTACGGAATAAGGAAATGGTCTCAGATTGCTGATATGCTCACCGGAAGGATTGGGAAGCAATGTAGGGAAAGATGGCATAACCATCTAAAGCCAGATATTAAGGTAATATTGTATTTTTCATCACTTTTATTTATTGCAAATTCTCAATTATAACAAGGCTCTTTTTCATCATAAATTGCACATTAAAGTTTCAATTTAATTTCTTTAGATTTACATTTCTATGTTATCTACCATATTTGGTTTCTGATCCAACAATTCCATATATATACGTACGTACAAGTGTCTAAATTGGAGCTGGGGGACGTAACAAAGTAACAAACCAGTTGCTAAAGAGCACAAAAAGGGCAAATGGCTTTGTTTTTTAATATAACACCGTCTTACAATATGATACCGTCTATAGAAGATATCATGCATGCATGCAATGTTTCGTTAGTATGTTAGAATCCTCCATCCCACAGGCCAATAAGGGAATAGAAAGAGTAGTAAGATCGAGCCAATCTACGGACAACAAGTCTAATTGTGTAGATACGTTACATTAATTAAGGATAAAGATTAACAGCACATCCAAATATGGTAGTCACATTAAAGTCATGAAATTCAATAAGTCTCCCTTGGAAGTTATGACGGATATATCGTCTTAAAATTAAAACGGGTTAAATAATTTATTACTTACATAAATAAGGCAAGTCAATTTAAGCATTTTGTTTTTGTCTTGTCTTTACAAATGGTATGGTATTTGACCCGTCTTAAGCTTAAGACGGATAGTGTCAGATTTCGTTAAAAAAATTACTACCATATTTGAAATTTGGATTTTTCTTAATGATAGTCTTCTATTTTCCAAATATAAGGCATTTTTAAATCTAGTAAAAAGTTTTTGAAATGGTTATTATGAGTTTTGAAATTATTAACTTTTACAAAGAAAATATTTTTTTGTTAATGGTTCGACAAAAAATGCTACAAAAGAAATCAAAAGATAGTGTATAAACTAAACATTTAAAAGAAGTAGATTAGAAGCGGTATTTGAAGAAGTTTTCATTAAATTTGAGTGATATTTTAAAAACCGATGGATAACATGTATAATAAAAAAAACGAGGGTACTATGTAGGTCGACAAAGCTGACCCGATCCGAATGTTTATTATCACAAACATATCGTTATCCCCAACTAACTTGAAAACAACCCATCCGAAACTGACCCAATCTGACCCAAATTCTTGCAAACCCAAACAATGCAACCGAATTGACCCGACCTAGTTGACTCATTTACTAGGTCTAGTACTATGTACTCCGTAGGAAAAACCCTTGAAATAGTATCTTTCACCTCATTTTCTTTTTTTTTTTTGAAGGAAAAGATTAATTCATTAATAAATCGCCAAACGGCACTTACAAGAGATAGGTATAATCGAAAACAACAAATCTAATAGAAGCCAAATGACAAATTCCTCTCTTAAAACTTGGGATCTCAAAACATGATATGACAATTCGGCTCGTCCTTGTATCGCTTTCTTCATGTAGCTTTTAAGGGGATCCTTCGTTTGATTCATTGATGGAGAAAATTTACCTTTTATCGGCACCATAGATCGTCGGCGAATAACGCGTATCAATTGTAGAGTCGTATGACAAATCATCAACAAAATGCTCTTATCTATATTTCCAATAAAACAAAACCCTAGAATGATATAAATGACAGAAAAAACTCCAAAATTGGAGACAGACAAACGGATCTCACCAAAAGGGAGACTTTTATTAATGGATTCATAAATTTTCATACTAATAATTGATAAATAAAAATTATGGGGCTTACCATCGATTAATGGTCGATGGAAACCCCGGATCTAATTGTTGGAGGCTAGGGTTTTTAGAGAGAAAAAAGGGGGTGAGAGAAAGTAGAGAGAAACTAGAATTTCACCTCATTTTCTTAGTTGGTAATTAATATGGTTCGCTGATGGTGGTGAATTTCGATATCATTTTCTCTTATACAATATGTAGGATCTATTAAAATGATGCACTCTATGTAAAAGACTAAAAAAGATGGATATATGAGAGGGTACTATACTACTTTTTAGTATCATCTAGTGACGCTGACGCCCTATCATTATTCTTAGTTATTCTTATTTTAACCACACTTTTTTTTCATTTTTAAATCTTTTATAGAAGGAAGTTTGGAGTGAAGAGGAAGATAGAATCCTCATCAAATCCCATAAGGAGATAGGCAACAAATGGGCTGAAATTGCAAAGTTACTCCCAGGAAGAACTGAAAACTCAATCAAAAACCATTGGAATGCAACCAAAAGAAGACAACTTTCCAAGAGAAAATGCAAATCAAAATACCCAAATCAAAGTTCCCTCTTGCAAGACTACATCAAGAGCTTAACTCCTGAAGTCATCAATGCTGGTTGTAGGAAAAAACCAAAACCTACCCTCCAAAACAACAATACTAATACGAATACTAATACTGATACTAATACTAATACAAACTCAGCAAATGATCAAATTGGGTCCTCGGACTTGGGTACGGGATACCCTATTGAGGCTGATCAGTTTGATTTCAGTGAAGTTCCTGACTTCGACTTTGATGAGCAATTGTTTGAAGAGAGCAGCATTGATTCTCTTCTTGATTGTATGTCTAATGAAGACGACGATAACGCGACAACTTATGAGATTATGGATGATACTTCAATGGATTTGAATGCAATGCTGCAATCTGAGGATCATCAAGAAGAGGTTGATTTGAACCAGATGGTTAATCAGGCTAATCTGTAAGAGGACTTTCAATGGTTTGAGTGTACAAATGACTTATAAATGAACAAGGATTGTGTAATTTGTTGTTTAAACTGCTTTTACCTGTTATTTAAACTTATACTGTATTATGTGTAGAAGTGGTCTAATAAAATCTTACAAACAATAAAAAAGTCGGAAATTTCGATTCTAATAATCTAATGGGGCGTTCGGACAATACATACTTTTGATTTAACTTTTTTCCCTTAAAAATCTCATTTACGTTTTCCTTATTTAAATTTAACAGTAAAAGATTGCCGACTTTGATGTACATTTTCTTATACTATATAATAACTACAAGCTCACTACTTTCGAAAAACAGAGATAGAAAAATTCCTTAGCATTTGATAATAACGCTAGTTTACACGCGTCGCATTAGCTAAGACCATCATAGGGAGGACCGGAGGAGTATATTGGAAAGGAGGATCACGCATAGACGGTAAACATAGTGCAGATGAAATGTAAAATACATATCATCCATTCAATTTAGATCGTCTCCATCCTTTTAATTCATCGCAAATTAATCGACCACTTTCTATATCTAGTACTACAATAGAGAAGTGAATTTCTCATACATTCCCAAGTAAAGTGGTCTGTAACATAATCCTTCCGTAATGATACTTTCAATGGCGAGAAAATGATACAGGTTAGTGATATTTCTACATGTAAATTATTCAAGTTGAGTTATAAGTTATAACGATAACAAACATGGTAGATTTGCCATCGATTACTGAGCTTTTGTGGTTTCTAAAAATAATGGCACACCCAATAAGGAATGCATTCAACTTTCCGATCCAACCTATAATATTAGAACTCAAAAAACTCTACATTAAGTTATATGCCTACAGAAAGCAGAGGCATGAGTTAGTTCACCTCCAGTCTTCAATCTACAAATGTTAAGCTGCTTTTGGTTTCGCCTTGATGCGATTCACTCTGGAATACAAGAAAACTCCGGCAAGTCCTATTCCGGTGCCTACAATTGAGGAAAGGCAAAAAAAAATGAGATTTTCAATGTATTCTGATAATAACAAAGAATATATTGGTGAACTGAAAGGTAATATGTAGATTATCGAAGCCAGTGAGCTTACCGAGAGCGTTGATAGGTGAAACTGGTGTCCTGAAGAATAATACAGCGCTGACAATGACGACCACTCTCTTTACGCAGTTGCTGACAGAATGGGTTATGGGAGAAACCCTTTGCAAAATCATGTAAGATACCTGAAATATTCACATTGAAATTAAAGTTAACACTGTGTCTCATGATTGATGGGAAAGCAAGATTACATGCAGCGAGCTACATGATTGCCGACCATCTAAAGGCCAAGACCTTTGATATTGCCAGTGAATCGAATTATCTGAATGTCCAAATCAGTTCAAATAATCCCAATATAGAACAAATTCTCAAGTGTCTCGAGATAAGAATACCATGAGACCGATGATACTATGAGTACTTGTGTCTTACTAATGTGTATATGAGTGAAGAATTAAGTGGAACTGGGGTTGGTCTCGCAATATATTATGAGACCGTCTCTCAGGATGCTAACAAGTTCTAATACGAGACTGCCCTACATTTCATCTGCATTAGGAACCATTATGCAACACCATTATACATTTATACTTGCGAAACAAGAGCAAGATCAACAGAGCAGAAAAATGAAGATAAACACGCGTAAAAAAAAACAAGTTATATCAGCACAGTAAACCAAGGTTTTAGGTAATATTCAAGGAAATATACATTTACAAAGAAGCAGTAAAAAAGTACTTTAGAGAAGGAGTACAATTCTACCTGTTGGTAAGCATGGAAGCATATAGCAGCTAGTAAAGACCTCATGTATATCTGCTTCACATTAATTCCCTGCCACAACCAAGAGAAATGTATCGGCAAAATGCTTTATTGAGTATTGGTCTTTGGAGCTCAAACACTCGAAAAACAGCTAAAAACAGTATTCTTACAGCAGCTTCTAGATATGCAGGGGTAAATTTGATTCCTTCCATAAACAAAGCTGCTGGAGCTAAGAGTAGAAATGACATAATTGTTATGATGGAAAAGAGGGTTATATTGTCCATCGATTCCTGTCACAAGATTAATAAAGATCACATTAATCATTTAATGATAAAGCACAACGAAAATGCACCAATTACTTGTATAGTTGTATGAATAGCATAACTCTAGAATCCAGATATATAACCAATTAATCAATCACCCGACTAACAAGGAGTCCTTGAGCTAATACTTATACTAGTACGAAGTTCGCTCTTAATACATGAACTCATACCAACTAATAAGCTAATTCAGACGAACTGATAGTCTAACGAATCATGAATCAATTTGCAATTCATGGCCGGGTTACTTGAGTAAATCCGATAACCCTGCTTATTCATATAATGCAGCTTTTTATATCGAGTCTTGACAAATGTATTACCTCTTTCTTCACCATGAGCTTCTTGCTAAGGACATTACGAGATTGGTTTGTGGCATTGGAAGCCATTGCACTCCAGAATCCAGCCCTTCAAGAAAAAATAATGCAACCACATTGTTCGCTCATAATATACCAGTGTCCATGGGAATGTAAGATTGAAAAGGCTACAGCATGTAAGCTAACCAGTTAAACGACGCTTCTGTCAGAGATGCAAGAGCCACTCCTCCAACAATAGGAATCAGTGAAAGGACAACCCAAGGAGTAGGTCTCTACAAACCAACATTTTGAGAATTAAGCTATGCACATAAACTGAAACTACATAATACTCTTGAACAAAGCACTTCGTTCTATCTTCATTATCTCTCAAAATATATTTAGACGTCATTAAAATGTACTCTCGTGAAAATACTTTCCGTTATATTATGATATACTTACCTCTCCCATAAACATGACAGAAAAGAGGACAGAAAAGAAGGGCTCCATAGCTTTAATCGTGTGTGTAAAAGATACAGCCACCTTTCCAAGGCTCATGTTGGTGAAAAGGTTTCCTAAGGTGTGCACAACCGCTAATGGCAGGATAGCGAGTAGCTACAACATAACAATCAACCGTATTACTGTAGCCATGTCCAATTGTCCATATGATTTAACGGATTTGTAGAAAACAAATTTAGACATGTTACCTGGGCATTGCTAACTTTAGGCTTCTTGTAGAGATTGAACATCCACATAAAGAGCACAAGGATTGACCCAGCGGCGAACTGAATCACGCTGACAGTCCAGGGGTAGGGAAATACCTTAAGAACCTGTAGGAATGATCAACATTCACATCATTCAACCATACAAGTTCAAAAGGGACAACAGAAATGCATAGCAGAATACAATATTATAATTCCAAGCCATCAAATTCAAATTGATACTCCCTCCTCCTGAACTGTTCTACATTGCCTGGATATCAGCTGCAAATGTTGCATGCAACAGTGGACACAGCTATTTTTGTGAAACGAACATGTTTTTGGACAAAAATGAAGTGTCAAATGTCATGTCTTCTCGCAAAATCAGAGAGCCAGGCGCGCAACTAAAGTGAGGTGTCGAGTTAAGATAGGCTATGCACAACAACCGCCTTCTAAAGCAGAGAGCAAAACATTTCTCTTACCCACGCAAAATTTCATTTTCAATTCATTTTGAAAAGCAATGCAACCATGATCACTGAAGTTCTCATTTAACCTTACTATCCACCTAAAAGACCCTCATTCACCAATCACCTCGAACATGTATCTACCTACACGGCTACACCTAGACGAAGCTCTCAATCACAAGCTCAAGTCTTTTTATATTTGAGAAACTATCACAATTAACAACATCATGGTTTTGAACATAGGCCGTGTCACAAATTCGCGAACAAGTTACAGACGGTTTTAATAAGATTACCATAACCACAGATTGCCACATTTTTAGGCAATATCACTAATGCTGTAGCCTGTAATGCATCACTATCATAACATCCTCTTCTCAAAAACACGCTACTCTCCTCACATTTTCCCGAAATAATTACTTGTACTTGATTTTATATACTCGACTCTGCAAAATCATTAAAAAAAGCACAACTTTTTTGCTCTTACAGAAAAAATAGAACCATGAGTTAACTAATTACCAAATACTCACATGAAAAGACAAAAAAATACAGTAAGTCAATAACATTCAACCTAATACTTTCTCTGTTCCATTTGATTGTATTCGTTTTATAAAATGTGTTTTTCAGAACACGATAATAATCAAATCGAACCAAGGAAGTACTCAGTAATAATAAATCAATACTCGTTCAAAACGGACAAAAATCAGTCAGTCACATCCAACATAGTGTACTTTATACGAGTAAAAATCAGTCAGTCAGTCATATTCTTCAAAACACGTAAACAATCAAATCGAACAGAGAAAGTATTCCATAATACGAGTAAAAAACAAACAAAAATTGGAGAAAATAACAACCTGCTTGTTATAAATATTAAAATAAATATTAAACCCAAACCAAGCCGCAAACAAAATCCCTAACTCCACCACCCGATTACCAACCGCTGTCGCCTCCTTAACCTCATCACCATAACCACCAACACTCTCCGGCACCGCCGCCCTAACCACCGCCACGTCACCATTTCCCGGCGTCTTTCTCACCACCGGCGATGAAATCAAACCGCCGAATCCACACTCCGATTGACGGCTAAGATTGAATCCGACATTTTCCGGCGAGTTTCCGGCGAAGGTTAACCGTTGTGCGGAGAAATTGACAGCGGATATACGGTGGAGAGAGACAGTGGAATTAGGATTCCGGCGAGTAGTACGGTGGAGAGAGGTGGACGGAGAAATGGAGATTGCTGTGCTCTGCATTTTAGGCGCGCAGGTGACAGTTTTAGGAGAGAAAGTATTTTGATTTTTGAGTACCGAAAAGACTGCAAAGATTTTTCCTTGTTAAATAGTTGAGGTTTTTGTAATTTGGACAAAAGTTGCCAAATGAAGGGGGAATATCATTTTTTAACGTTTTTTGAGACTATATTTGACCTTTAAATTGGAACAAAGATTCTTTTAATTTCCTTATCTTCATTTTTTGTCCATTTTCTTTCACATTATAATATAATATTACATCTTTTTTTCTATTGCATTTTTTCTTTATTTACCAGTTGAAAACATTGTACCATTAGGTTGCCGTGAGATGAAATCTTGACCCTTGATAGAAAATGGACCTTCCATTTCTTTTAGGAAATGGAGAGAATCCTAATTGTTTAAATTGTGTTATAGTTGGAAAATTTCGTTTAGGAAATGTGAAGATTATTAAGGGAGCACATATTTTAATTGTTGTTAATTTATAAATGATTATATTAATTAATCTTATTCGTTGGCAATTTGCCTATTAAAAAAATGTTATTTTTCAGGAAAATTAGTAGTTCTGAGTTTTGAATATCGTGAACGATATCTGATGTTAGTTTGAGCTAAGACCAAATTGTCAATGCAACACTAAACAGTACTTCGTATTAAGCTACATTAAAGGGTAAAATTTATAATCACTTAGATTAGCTGGCACTAAGTTGTTTAATGTTAATAAGAAGTTCCGAGTTCGAGCTCAGAGAATGTAATAGTGTAAAAAACTAACATTTTAGCTGGTGATCTGAATTTTCCTTGTCATTTTACTTATTTTGAACCCAAACTAAACCGATATAGCATAAACACAAAACATGACGAAGGTACCAGGACCACGAGTCCATGGGTAGAGTTAGTTTTGAATACTTTTGTTATTATATGGTGACTAGAATCCGACTATCCGGCATCGTCACTACATACATAATCAAAATGAATGCTCAAGGAGTAATTAAATAATACAATGAGTTGATTATTAAAGAAGTATGGTGGCTTAGTAAATCTGTCTATTAAGCAAGTTGTAACGTCACTGCCAATGAGTATAATGAATCTGGACTTGATCGCGGAACTGTAGAAGTATAAAGAGTCCTTGTAGTTACTGGTCCAACATCACCACTTATTTATTGGTCTGGACCCTTTCTATTTTACAACGCAACCCATAACATTGCTGATTCTAATTTTCACTCGTGGCTTGTGAGCCAAGAGGGCATTAAAAAAATGATAAAATAAAGTGTGGATCTTATTAGGCGGTAAGTCTCTCTTGTAAATCATCCTAGATAAGAGAAAAATTAAAGTGCCTAGTGAGTCATAAATGATTTGTCTTATCTATCAATGTGGGTTTTACATAACCGTCACAAGTTTGTAATGGATATCGGTTATCACAAATGAGATTTTGTGCTTATCGGAGGTATATTATATCTATATACGATTATAATATATGTGAATCTTATTTGGAAAAAAGTCCAATATTTAAGGGTTTGCTCTTTCTCGTCTCAAATCCGCTCCGCCTCAACTAGCCTATCCAGCAAGGCGTGTGCAATCTTTAACATGAGAATTAAATATATAAATAAAATAAAATAAACCATTAAAGTTACATTAAAACAAATACTCCGTATAAATAATCAAATCTAATCCAAAATAAATTTACCTCGGCGTGGGTTGATCATGTTATGGAGTGTGTGCGCTCTGTTTCTTATGTAGTTACAGTTAAATGTTAGTTGTCTGACAAATTTAAATCGGGTAGAGGATTGCGTCAGGGAGATCTGTTATCACCTTATTTATTTATACTTTGTGCTAAGGTTCATTCATCTTTGTTGAGACGGGCTGTAGAAGGTGGGTCTATTCACGGGATTCGGGTGGCACCACAGGCTCCAATGGTGTCTCATTTATTGTTTGCAGATGATAGCATTATTTTCACAAAGGCGTGTGCATCTAAGGCTAAACGAGTTGATGATATTTGAGGGAATATGAAAGTGCGTCAGGGCAGCTGATAAATAAGGCTGACTACAATTTCTTTTAGGGTGTGTTTGGATTGAGAGAATTAAAGGGAAAGGGAGGGGAAGGAAAGAGAGGGGTTTAATTTCCTTTGTTTGGTTACAATATATGAAAGAAGGGAAATGGAAGGGAAGGGGAATGAGAGGATTTAATTTCCCTCCTTTAGACCAAACTAAAATCTTTCCATCATTGACAAAGATTTGGAAGGAAAACTTTTTTTGACTATAATTTCATCATCCTCCTCTATCCACTCTACCATCTCCCTCTTCTTCCCCTTCCATCACCCTCTCATCATTTTTGTTATCCAAACAACCATAATTTATTTTCCCTTCCCTCCAATCCCCTACATTTCCTTCCCCTCACTCTCCCTCCCCTCCCTTTCCCTCCTAAAATGGTATCCAAACACACCCTTAGTAAGGGTACGTTTATGGTAAGAAGACAACAAGTGGTTAATATTTTGCAAGTGACTGAGGTTTGGGAACAGGAGAAATATCTTGGGTTACCGGCTGTGGTGGGTAAATCGAAGCAAGGTATTACTAGGATGGTGCGGGACAGATTGGGTGTAACAACCCCTTCGTACCCGGCCAAGTTAATGGGGAGATGTTACCTTCTCGGTTTTCCGAAGTAGTGAAATCGGAGTCGCAATCGAAAACAATTAACATAAATAAATATTTAGTGGATTACATAGACATAAATGATTAACTTGAAATGAATAATACAACTCATGTCTACTAAACTAATCTAATCAACTATGCTCGACTCGAATATCATCACGGCTCGTCCCTCCTTCCACATGCTACCAAAGCTAACCTAAAAACAACTGCTCCTCATATGATCGGAAATATCATATGGATCGACACAGGCCACCCCGGAAATAAGTGACAATTACACAGACACAACAAACGCCAGTTTCAATACACAAACATAAGACATGACCCGATAAGTGTAGACGCGACATAATTACGTGAATGAGACTTGACTATGAAATCACCACACCGGTATCGGGACACGCCCAGACGTACCCACAACCACCAGTGTCAGGGACACGTCCACGACACCACACCTCACACAACGGTACCGGGACACGCCAAGACGTACCGGATCCGGAAGCCAATCGAATCCCCTTCCAGATGTCCTGCCTCAACCACACGAGTCCCTCCGTGACTCAAGTCATTAATGTGCACATCTCCCTTGGAGTGGGAAGCTCCAATGGGCGACCCAAACATAAGATGGTTTTCCAACCCGTTTACGTCTCCTCAACAATCAAGTATCACCACCAAAGACCTCCAACACAACACAATCACAACCATGACAAATGGAAGAACAATATTAAACATATAACTCTTTCATGAATTCAATCCCTCATACATACTAACCGACTCATGTATGCACTATCAAGGAAAGACACTCAAATATGTATACACAATATTGAAATCGAGTAGGATAACCTACCTCTTAGCAGAATCCACAAGCTAATCGAAACCACAAAGTATTCATCGCATAAAACCGTCTCATCCTACATAAATCATATAATAACTATCACAATTCACTCTATACTATAATATAACATAAAATCCCTTATTATTAGTCACTAATTACTCATTTTACATAACCAATTACTAACTAATCTCTCTTAGTAAACCCTAACTCGAGATTACTCATAAAACAAAGAGGAAAAGGTGAGATTTCTACTTACAAAGGTAGATCGGGAATTAGGAGGGGTGTTCCACCATTAATCCAAGCTTGAAGGCCAAGGGAAGGACGTTGGAAGCATTTTAGAGAGAGGGGAGAGTGTTTTTAAAGTAAGAAAGGAGAAGAAGAAGAATGAAGGGGATATGGTTGGGATAAGATGAAATCCCGAAATATCCTTTCTCGGGTACAACTCAGCACCACTCGACCGAGTGACCAGTTCACTTGACCGAGTGGTACTCACTCGGTCGAGTATACCCCTACTCGGCCGAGTGCCAACTCACTTACTTGGTCCACCTATAGTTCTACTCGGTTCACTGGAAGTCTACTAGGTCTAGCTTAGGTCTTAATTGGTCTCGTAGGAGGGGTCATCCTTTACTTCCGAGTACATGTGGGTTCCCTCACGTGTCCCTAGGTCTTTTATGGGTCCCAAATTATCCGAGTATTACATTGGGTAAGAAATTGCAAGGTTGGTGGGGTCTGCTGCTCAGTAAAGCGGGTAAGGAGGTATTAATAAAGGTTGTCGGCCAATCTATTCCGACTTATGCGATGAGCATTTTTAAGCTCCCTGTCAATTTTTGTGATGACTTAAGTTCTTTAGTATCTCAGTTCTGGTGGGGGTCAGAGAATGGGAGGAGGAAAATACTATGGGTCGCATGGAGACGGATGTGCCGTCCGAAATGTAGGGGGAATGAGTTTCAGTGATTTTTATATGTTTAACTTGGCTTTGTTGGGCAAGCAGGTATGGAGATTGTTAACGGTAGCGAATAGTCTTATGTGTCGGGTATATATTGGAAGGAAAGTACTTCCCAGATAGGAGTTTCTTGGAAGCTACGTTGGGACCAAATCCGAGTTACACTTGGAGGAGTATTCTAGAAGGTAGAGAGGCACTATATAATGGAGCTCGTGGGCAAATTGGAAATTGGCGTGATACTCTTGTATGGACGGATCCTTGGATACCAAAGACTCAGACACAAAGCATTATTTTACTTTTAGGATATGCGTCGTCGGATATGAAAGTGGCAGACTTGATGGTGGTCGGGGTTGGTGCGTGGGATATGGGAATAGTTGAGGGTCTTTTTTTTTCCTTTTGAAGCGGCCATGATATTGAATATACGATTGGGTGAGACTGATGGGAGGGACGAGTGGTGTGGGGATGGGGAGAAGGACGAAAATTACTCTATTAAATCTTCATACCGATTGCTTACTGGTGATGGTGTTGAGGAGGAAGGGCAATTAGCACTGAATGCAGATAAATGGCTTTGGAATTATATTTGGAAAGTAGATGTTATGCCTCGTATTAAAGTCTTTTGTTGTCAGTTCTGTAATGGAGCAATTTCTACAAAATGCAATTTGGCAGCTCGGATGGGATTGACGGATTCTTTATGCCCACGGTGTCACGGCAGCGTCAAGACTTGTCTCCATGTTGTTAGAGATTGTGGGTGGGTTGGGGGAGTTTGGTATGAGTTGGGTGTGAGGTTCATACAATGGCGAGGGGAATGGATTTGAGAGGCTGGGCTGAGGAGGTCTTGAGGGCACTAGACTCGTGAGAAAGGGTGATGTTTATGACTGGATGTTGGGCCGTCTGGAAAAGGAGAAATAAGCAATTTTCGATGATGGTGATTAGCGAGCTAATTTGGTTATTAAGAGAGTGAGAGAGATGATATTTGAAATAGAGGGGAGTAAGGAGATGAGGGGCCTCGTTGGTGGGGTTCAGTTGAAGATGGCTGGGCATATGGGTGATGAGGGTGGTGTAGAAGGGCAAAACGGACAAGGGGAGGCTGAGAGGGAAAGTTGGAGAAGACCGTATGTGGGGATAGTTAAGATAAATGTTGATGCGGGTTTGATGCAGGGGGGCGGTATGGGATGGGGAGTGGTGTGTCATGGTGATGATGGCGTGGCGAAATGGGTATGTTCGATTCAGGTGCGTGAGGAATGAGAGCCAACAGTTGCGGAGGCGGTAGCAATTCTTTATGGGCTGAAGGAGGCGCGAAGACATGGAGAGTAGAAGATTATTATTGAAAGTGATTGTCAGGTTATCATTGATGCACTTAAGACCAGAAGGCGAGATAGAAGTAATATTTCTTTAGTTTATGAGGATATTTTTGTTCTTTGTAATTGGTTTGAGTCTGTTTCCTTTGCTTTTGTTCGTAGACTATTTAATAGGGTAACTCATAGTTTAGCTCACATTTTGTTCCGTGGGTACCAAGTTGCCGATGTTGGGATGTTAATATCCCGTTACACATTGTATCTTTGCTTGAGGCCGATTTATGTAATGCTATATAAGCCCCATAAGGATTTGTTCCAAAAAAAAAAAAAAAAAACCTCTGCAGTAACATCAGATTCAACTATCATCAGATTCAACTATTGAGGTACCGACATGCTTGAGATATATGGACATGCTCGAGATATGTGATACGCGAAACGCGAGTGAGAGACTTGAGCACACCAACCACCGTAGTGAGAATTTATCTCACCTGGATCAAAACATGCGTCAATCTCTCATAAACATAACCTCGCCACCTCGGTGATCATTAATATGGTTTCATCACTTCATGAATGATCCACATACGGAACATACTCTACCTTATATCTATTACTTGAAGCTGGGCGATAAACAATACCACGAGCCATCAGTGCTGGCATCACTTGAGGTACCCAAACTGCCGAAGACGCTGATACGGCTAATATGCCCTAATAATGTCCATGAATCGGATGCATACAAAAAATTGGTACAAAGGGTATCACTTCTCCAGTCCCGTGCCAAATGGCTCCCACATGATTGAAGCATACAGAAAAAAAATTAATATAGGAAAAATTACAAATAACCACCACGTATTTGCGTATTTTTACAAATTACCACCACGTATTTGCTTTTTTAAAAATAACCCCAACCTTCACGGTATATCCCCAATCACCACCGTATTTTTATTCCTAGCATTATTTTTCTTTTTTCCCGACTTGTTACTCTGTAATATATGAGACAGTACTCAATTTTTTGAAACTATATAATGTTCTTAATATCAAAACCTACTAATCCAGCTGAGACGCACCACCTTGAGCCATAGAACCACGAAGGCTTTGACCGATATCTTTAGCCCTTTTTCTCATTCCCTCGCCTTCCTCAGAACCCATCAGCTTCTTCACCACATTCTCAATAATGTCTGAGGTTATAGTCTGCTGTCGTCGAGTCTCCCAAAAATCGTCTCTAATAAGGAAACCAACTTTAAGCACTTCAGTCACCAAAACCGAGTTCATAGGCTGATCAGAATGCATAGGGTAAGCAATGACAGGAACACCCATGGTCATGCTTTCAGTCAAGGAACCCCATCCACAATGGGTCATGAACCCTCCAACTGAATGGTGACCTAGAATCTCAACCTGTGGGACCCATTCTCCACTGATTACCATTCCCCTGTCTCCGACTCTCTCGAAAAACCCATCTGGTAGAAGCTTCTTTACTTCAACTTCTTCTTGATCGTCCCCATTAGTGAAGATGTCCCCTTTATCAGCTTGTCTGATCACCCACATGAACTTATGGCCGCTTTTCTCTAATCCGGTTGCTAATTCTTGGATTACTGTCTCAGGGAGTGATACTGTTGTTCCAAATGAGACGAAGATCACCGAATCTTTCTTTTGGTTATCTAGCCACGTTAAGCATTCAAGTCTAGTATCTGCTGCGACTTCAGTAGAAGCATTCTGATCAGATTTCGAGTGACATGGCACAAACTTGTTGCTAATAGTAGGGCCAACTGCAAAATGCTTCTTCAAAGGATACAATTTTTCGAGTAATCCTACATAAGTGCCTTCAACGGCCCTGCTCCCATTGTATAGAGTCCCGGCGTCAATTTGAAAGTTAAGCGTCCACTCTTTAGCAATGAAGGCGCCGAAATCAGAGGGGATGTGTGTGTTTGCTACGGAAGGAAGATAACTTGGGAGAACATCCGGAGGGTCTAGTGCAAATGGCTTATCTGGATATATCTGTCAATAATAAAAAAATTGGTTGTAATTTTCATAAAATTGTAAGGTTAGATTACTGTTGCTGACTTGCTGCTCCAATTTGACACACTATCGACCGTAGTTATTATAACGCAGCCATATACTCATGGATTTTATTGAAATTTGTACCGGCCGGATATTAAGGGTGTGTTTGGATTGAGAGAATTAGAGGGAAAGGGAGGGGAGGGAAAGGGAGGAGTTTAATTTCCTTTATTTGGTTACAATATATGGAATGAAGGAAATGGAAGGAGAGGGAAATGAGAGGATTTAGTTTCCCTCCTTTAGGCCCTGTTCTTTTGGATTGAAATTGTCTGAACTTAACTTAACCTAATGGAGCTGAACTGAACTGAACTGAACTGAACTGAACTGATCTGAAATGAAAAATAAAAGATTATAATAATAATAAAACTAATACCAATAATAATAATAATAAATATTATAAAAATATTATTCATTATTATTATTATTATTATTATTAATATATTAATATAATATAATAATAATCTAATAATATATATAAAAAAGAGTCATATAATAATAAATATTGTAATAATAATATATTAGTAATATAAAAGATAACATTATTAATAATAATATAATATTAAATAATACAATAAATTAATTATAATAACTAAAAAATAAATATGATAAGTATAATATAATATAAATATTATAAATAATTTTAACAATTAATAATAATAATAATAATATGTAATATAATAAAAATAATAGTAATAATAATAAATATGTTAATAATAATAATATTAATAATATTAATAAATATGTAATTAATAATATTAATGAAAATGAATATATTAATAAATAATAAATATAATAATAATAAATAATAATAATAATAATAAATAATAATAATAATAATAAATAATAATAATAATACTTTATACTTTATACTACTAATATTGCCATTAATCATAATAATATAATAATAAATAAATATATTAAATAAAAATAAAATAATAAAAATAACAATAAAAACAATAGTAATATAATAAATATAGAAAATATATATTAATATAATAATAAAAATAATAAATAGATTAATATAATAATAATGATAATAGTAAGAATATAAAATAAGAATAATATTATTAATGTTGAATCGAATCGAATCGATCTCGAATCGAATCGAATCGAATGAATGAAGCTAAATCGAATCGAATCGAACTTATTAGAGTCGAATCAATCGAATCGAACTTATAAGAACTGAAATTAAGTCCAAAAGAACAGGGCCTTAGAACAAACTAAAATCTTTCCATCTTTGGCAAGATTTGGAAGGAAAACTTTTTTTTACTTTCATTTCATCAACATCCTCCATCCACTCTGTCATCTCTCTCTCTTTCTCCCCTTCCATCCAGTAAGGATCCTCTGTCCCACTTTTATGTCCCATTGTGTGTGTCACTCCACTCACCTTTTGACACATCACTTGTTGCAAAATAAAATATTGCAACAATTATATTAATTTCATGACGTGTTAGAAGATGATTGGAGTGGTACATACATTGGGACACCAAATGGGACAGAAGATCCTCACTCCCTTCCATCACCCTCTCATCATTTTTGTTATCCAAACAACCATAATTTATTTTTCCTCCCCTCCCCTCCCCTACCTTTCCTTCCCCTCACTCCCCCTCCCCTCCCTTTCCCTTCTAAAATGGTATCCAAACACACCCTAAGGCCCTGTTCTTTTAGACTTAAAGTAACTTACTTAAAGTCACTTCAAATATTATAAGTTCAGTTCAGATCAGATTCTATAAGTTCAGTTCAGATCCTATAAGTTCAGTTCAGTTCAGATCCTATAAGTTCAGTTCAGTTCAGATTCTATAAGTTCAGTTCAGTTTAGATCATATAAGTTCAAATCCTATAAATTCAGTTTAGAAAAGTTATATACAAAGTATTATTTTTAAAAACAGACACAAAAACATTTGACATTATTAATTATTCGATACATATATACATTATTATTTTTAAAACAAAATTATCACTCTTCTCATTATTTTTTATCGTAATGTAACCGTAGTATTATGTATGAACAAATCAATGTATATAAAACGGAAAAATGTTATTATCTTACCTTTTGTTTAAGACTGTATGTTTTTATCAGTGTTCTCTCTTGGCTGCCCAATAATTTCTTGTAAATTTTTTGTTTAATCTCAATAAAAGTTTGTGTTTTTTTTATAATAATAATAATAATAATAATAATAATAATAATAATAATAATAATAATAATAATAATAATAATAATAATAATAATAATAATAATAATAATAATAATAATAATAATAATAATAATAATAATAATAATAATAATAATAATAATAATAATAATAATAATAATAATAATAATAATAATAATAATAATAATAATAATAATAATAATAATAATAATAATAATAATAATAATAATAATAATAATAATAATAATAATAATAATAATAATAATAATAATAATAATAATAATAATAATAATAATAATAATAATAATAATAATAATAATAATAATAATAACAATAATAATAATAATTAAGTTAAATTAATTTAAGTTCGGATTGTGTAAGTTCAGTTCAGATCCTATAAGTTCAATTCAGTTCAGATCCTATAAGTTAAGTTCGATTCGAGATCCTATCGATGATTCGATTCGGATCCTATAAGTTCAATTCGATTCGAGATCCAATAAGTTGATTCGGTTACGTGGACAATGGGGCCACGGGGCGCTTGGGAGAGAGAACAAGCGTTTGCATTTTGTGGAGTCGCCACCAATTTTTATGGGAAATTGGAACCGTTCGAATACCTCGTGTCATGTCAAGACATAAAGTAGTGACATGAACACTAAGCAATCGTTACCCTTAGCATTCTATGTCTAGAATGACTCTCGTGGATGTCAATGAACACGGATGTTCACAGAGATCTGGAGAAAGGGGTGAGGGTACGTATTAGGAAGTTCTTTTGATCGAACACCTAATCCCGCCCGCCTCGATAGCGGCCTCTACTAATGATTAGGGACATCATCTATACTCGATATATCGTCGATTATATGAATGCAATGCAACATCCAAGTTTTGATCCTAGCATGTGAGAATTAGACTAAGTCGGTGAACAAGAAATTTAACATACAATTAATGTCAAAGTAGGATTTAATGCTCAATTATATGTGAAGGCATACAAATGATACAAGAAATGTGATAGATACAATAAATAAAATTACAATAAAGAAAATTACAATAATTACAATGGGCTTAGCGATTTATGTCGAAAATACCTTTAAAACGGATAATTTGAGAAAAAGAATAAAAGAAAGAATCAACGAACAGATGATTAGGCGATAATACGGTTAATAGTCAATTATACGTAAGCTAATTAAACTAGGTCAAGCAACAACGGAAGTTCAGAGAGAATAAATCAACTGGAACAGCGCAAAGAAAAAATGCGCCCTTTGGAAGAGGCGCAGATGATTCTTGTGCGTGTCTGTTCCAAGGGTGAGTTCTGGCTGTGAAGCCGGAACTGCAAATCGTTAATGTTAATTGGTGAATTTAAATGATTAATTACGATATTTACCCGGATGGAAGTGATTAACAGGTTATTTACATGTGATTAATGGTCATAAAAGCAACAAAACATGGATGAGACAAATGCAAACGAATTATTTATATGGATGAATGATTGATTAATGACATGGGTGAACAAAATAGGCTAAACATGACGAATTAACGACAAATTAATGACGAATAACATAATAGACAGATGAAAATATATCAAAGGTCGAATTCCAGAAACTCGATATGAACAAATCGAATTCCTACAACCCGGATTGAATTTAATGACGAAAACCCGCAAATATGAGATTATAAGGGATTTAAGTCGGGTTTAATGACGAATTAAACATGTTAATGATGAATAATATATACATGTGAAATTATGATGGTATTGTAACAAAGAATTGACAAGAAAACAAACGAAGCTAACAAAAACGAACGAATTTACAGAGGACGAAGGAAGCAGGAACTGCGGCAGCCTCACGAAGAGGCGCGGCAGAATCGCGCTCCTTCAAGAGGCGCGATTCTTTTGCGTCCTTTCTCGACGGTTTATTTTCTGGAAATCCGTAAAAGAGATTTTAAACGAGGTTTTAGAAATCGGTTTTAAAAGGTATTTTCGACATAAACCTTACATTAATGATAGAAAAAGGTAAATAACAATAATAAAAGAAAGATTTACACCCTCAAACTTACATGTTTGACGAAACGAGAAGAACTAAGTTATCGATTAGTGATGCTCGACTCGAATGTAGACGAAAGTGCTCTCGTAAGAGGAAAACGATTAGATTGATTAAAGTTGATTATGGTGGAGTTGGTCAAATTGGTCGGTCATGCAAACGAAATTTGGTACGGAAGGATCCGAGCTTACGTGGTCGAATGTTCAAGCACGTAGACGCCAAAAAGTAAGAACAAAGGTCTAGAATGCAAAGGGAGAAGAGAAGGGCGGACACTCGCGTGAGAAATATGAGAAGTGAAGGCTCCCATTTATACTAATCACGTGAAGGAATTAGGGTTTCGGAGAGACTTTGGAAGTGAATCTCGGAAAGATATGAAAAAGATACGAAAAACACGCAGAAAAGGACCTGGGAAGAGGCGCAGCAGTCACTGCGTCTCTTGGAAGAGGCGCAGCACCTGCTGCGTCTGTTCCCAAGTGGTTTTCTCCTGCGGAAGAAAGATTTCCGTGTTTAAGTTATGGAATAACGGGATAATTTGGTTTTCCTTAATATTTTGTATGAATATTACGGGAAATTGTTTACCAAAGAATAAAAGATTGTGAAATATTTATAAAATATGGAATAGAAATATCCGGAACATTCCAGAACATTCTGACTCGGGATTTAACGGTTATCAGAAAATGAAGACGGTTTTAGGCCCAGACTCCAAATGTACTCTAATTATTGTCAAAACGACCGTGTCGGCACGTAGATGACAACTAAGAGGTAGACATCAGTGTTTGAGCAATCACTTGACGATAAACTTACGAACTGTCACAAATCGTTCCGCGTACAAAACATGCGGCCCAATCATCACCGGGTGGTTTGCGAGAGGTGCAGAAATGAGGTATCTACAAGTTCAGATCTTATAAGTTCAGTTCAGTTTAGATCCTATAAGTACAGTTCAGATCCTATAAGTTCAGTTCAGTTCAGTTCAGATCCTATAAGTTCAGTTCAGTTCAGATCAGATCCGTTTCAGTCCAAAAGAAGAGGGCCTAAAAGTTGACACAGAAAGATACAATCTCCAAAGGCCAAGTCCACCATCGATTAAACGAACCAAGCTAAATTACTACTCCGTCTATCCTAAGGAATAATTTACACTTATTTTATTTCTTCCTCAAAAAAAAAAAAAAAAAAGTGTAAACTATTCAATGAGATATTGGAATAATTCAAAGTTATGGTCTTATGACTATAAATAACATGTAAAGGGTTAATCTACGCTAAATATAACCAAATTAATTAACACACGACAAATATTCAAGATTGAGAGTAAATTAATGGGAGAAACATGCACGTACCCTCCACAAGTTAACGAAAATAGAGAAGGTAGAAACAGTATGGAAGGTATAGGCCTTAGCATTGGGGACACCTGTCACGTCCTCCACAACCGACGCCATTAGAGCGTCATGAATAACCACCACTTTGTCATATTTCGCAGAGAGACTACGGAGAAGGCCGGAAACAGGGGTAGTGAGGTGGTGGACACTTTTGAAAACATCCGCAATTTTGTCACATGATGGCATTGGAAATTCCCGGAGAATTAGACCCGTATTATTAGTAAGGTCCGGGTGACGGAGCTTGAGTTGGTTAAGATGTTGTGTGGACGTAACATAATGAACCGGGATATTATTTTGTGACGATGAAATAACAAGGTGTGACAGGTTTAAGAACATATTAAGGTGGCTTTGTGCTGGATATGGCACTATTACTATTACTACTACTACATTTTTATTATTTTTACAATCTTTATTAATGGCTGCCATTGTATATGTATTATGGAGTACTATATTGTTGATTATATTTTTTTAAGTTTTTTTTTTTTTTGTGGATTTGATCCGAAATTAAGTGAATGCGAATAATGAAAGGTGTTTGTGTTGTTATAGTTATATAGTGGAAAGACTTGTGAATTTCTTCGGGGATATACTCCTGTCATGTGGTGTGATGGATTAGCCACTTTCCTCGCAAATAGAGTAAATTACTTTTAGCTTTCTGAACAAACTTTGGCTGTTCCTCACCAATTCTCCCTGTAACAGACTGACAGTCATAATTTGCGACGGGCAAATGTGATCACTTTTTGATAAAATGTAACAACTCAAGTACTATTTATAAAATGTCACTTATAAAAAAATGGTCACATTTTCACAAAAAATGGTAACATTTGGCCCGTCGCAAATGTGAACAGTGTTTGTGACGGAATAGTACACTTCACAAGGGAGAATTTGCGTTCCTAATATACTTGTAATTGTGTTTCTGTCCATCAATTGTTTTTACTTGGTGGAGGGGGTAAGGTACTTTAGAGCATCCGCAAAGGTGGGGAGGTGCCTCCCCATATGTCCTCTCTCTCCTCATATGGGGCTCCTCATTGTTGCACAAAGCTCCCCAATATTTGGGGTTCCACTGTTTTTAGAGGAGCTCCCCAAAAAAAAGTAAGGCAATTTGTGTTACTTTTGGGGAGGTTCCCAAATTTTTGTGTGTGAATTGGGGAACCCCATTGTTGCATAGATGTAATTATGAAATGGGAAGGGTAAATGAAAAAGTTAGTGGAAAATGAGGTGGACGAATAAGAAAAGGAAAGAGAAAATATGGGGAGCCTCACCTTTGCGGATGCTCTAAGGTACGACTGTACATAGGTTACTTTGATGTTAACGGATTTCGAACATGGGTTATAAATTGTCAGTGACTATGAGTAGAGCTGGTCATCAGCACGGGATGACCTCGACCCGACCCGTTATTTTAGGCAATTTGGCCCGACCCGACCCATCATTGGCCCGCGACTGGCTCCTAAATTTTCATCTGGCCCGCCTAAAACAGAATACGGGTTTGGCCCGTGTTATACTCCTTCTGATTCAGACAAATTGTAACATTGAGTGAGTGGGTGAGTGGACCATTTGATGACAGACATGTAAATAGGTAGTGGGGTATAAAGTTAGTCATTTTTTAGGCCAAATAAGGTATGTTAACATTGGTGTGTATCCTCCGTTTTAAGTAAGTGTTACCATTTGTCTGGATCGGAGGGAGTATCTTCTACTGCCCGGCCCAACCCGTCTCACTCACGGACCTGGTAAAGGGCATGACCAGAAGAGCTTGGTCCGCCCCGTGGCCAGCCCGACCCCGACCAAACCCGGCCCGAGAACACCTCTAACTACGAGTCATGCTTTTATAAAAGACGAGGATGTTGTGGACACATCCTCCGTTGTTATGTTTAGCTCCCTTCTTCAATCAAGGATAAAGAAGTTCGGTGATCAAGGCTCTGGCTCAACACTAATTTGCCACGCTGATAATTTTGAGCTTGAATATGGAAATGCATTAGGTGATGAGGGATTGCGAATTTTCCTTATATGATTTTATACTTGTGTTCATGTCCATATTTAAGAATTTTGGAGTAGCAAAAATCTATAATCTTAACCATTGTTAAGAATTTTGGAAAGCAAAAATTAGCACCATAGATCCCCGGCGAATAATGCGTATCCACTGTAGAATTACATGGCGAATCATTAACAAACCGCTCTTATCCAATAAACTAAACCCTAGAAAGATATAAGGGACAAAAAAACTCCAAAAAATAGAGATGGACAAACGGATCTCACTAAAAAAGGAGACTTTTATTAATTAACTCATAGTTTTGCATACTAATGATTTATAAATAGAACTTTTATGGAGCTTACCATCGATTAATGGTCGATGGAAGTCCCAGATTTGATTGATGGAGGTTAGGGCTTTTAGAGAGGAAAAGGAGAGGAGGGGATATAAACGGCAATATTTTTTAAGGTTGTTTGAATAATCCATCATATGAGTGGTCTGCTTAATTACTCCATCTTCTAAGTAATACGAATTTAATCCCTCTTATCCCCCTTCCTTCCCATAACACAGTGATCGGTGACCTAAACAACATGTTACCCTTATGTCTTTAAGGGTTAAGACACCTTAATTCTTACCCTAATTCCAAAAAAACCCAATTCATCTGTTCTCCCTCCATTAATTACCCCTCAGTCGACCGTCGGCGGTCCTCCCTCCGACCACCACTCTTCTCGTGGTAACTCCTCGGCGCTGACTCCCTCCGATCACCAGCGCATATGCTCACCTCCGCATGCTCCAATTCACCATAAACCTATCAGACCACCATTAAACTTCACCATCTTCACACCTTATCTTCTTTGTCACCACAAAGCAGTGATCGTCATCTACCCGCAGTAGCAACCACCATCAGGCAAGCAACACCACGACAGCCTCCTTTGAAATCCAAAAACCACACACTACGCCAAATAAGACATCCAATAACGGTCAAATAATGCAAATTACCGTTTTTAAATAGAAACACGGGACCATTATTGCAACGACGGTTGTTAAATGTATACCGTACCACGGTTGTACAAATAACATGCGACCGTTATATAACATCAAGAACCGTTATAAAATCTTTTAAGAAACCGTTGTTAAATCTTAAGAACGGTTTTAAATCTGTTGTCGTAGTTTACTATTGACAACGTCTTATCGTTCTAAAACCGTTGTTAAATATTATATATGATAACGGTTCATTTCGTTATCTTATTTAATTGAATGTCAAAATTTAACAACGGCTTTATTGCATGCAAAACCGTTATTATATTCATTTGTTGACAACGGTATGTAACCGTTATCTATTAATATTGATAAAATTTTGTCAACAGTTCTGCTTAAATAAACCGTTGTAAAAGTTTTGAACTCGACAACGGTTATCGTTCGGTATCTTATATTTTTGGCGTTTTGAATGGGAGGGAAAATATGTCAACGGTTATTTATCTAAATAAAACCGTTGTGAAATAATTGTTTGCAACGGGTTGTTTTTAACCGTTATCGTTTTTAATTTTTTTCTTTTTTTTAAAAAAAATGATTTTAGCATGTTCTAGCAGCTGCTGAAATGCTATTTTTTCAGCAGCGTTTGTAGCAGCTGCTGAAATGCTCGTCTTTATATAATTGGGACACTTCCACTTTACTGTAATTGTGACGCAGGGGTATACCATGAACCTTAACTTGTTGAAGCCGGTCATAAGCGAACACATATCCCCTGGCAACAGCAACTTTCTGTTTTCCCTGTAAATAGAACAGACGACAAGCCACCTTGCAATCGCCCTTCACGATGGCTTTAATCAATTAGTACACATACATTCACTACTTTTAATAAATTTCATAAGTAAAAAACGTGTACTGAGATGAATAATTATAAACTAGCAGCTATTACCTTTTTCGGTGTAGAGAAGAACGTCTGATCATCAACTACCTCAATCTCTTCCTGTGTCACGGCCTTCCTGGCTTCCTCTTCAACTGCCTGATATCGATCCTTGGCTCCCACCTGAGTCTCCTTTGGCATTTCCTTCTCCCTTGCCATGTCCTCCTCGGCTTCCTTCTGTATATTAACACTTGTCTATATAACACGTACTGATTTTCCAAATCATATAACACATTGTATATATATAAGACATAAATATTATTACCTCTTTTTCCTCCTCCTCTTCCTCCTCCTCCTCCTCCTCCTCCTCCTCCTCCTCCTCCTCCTTCTTCTCCTCCTCCTCTGCTTCCTTTATGACTTGTTGAACCATATCCAGCTCTTTTTCTGATGGCTTTTCCCCCGTTCCAACATTCTCATCATCAACATCGCTATTTTATGTAGCTGTGTGGTAGAAATTAATGTCAGCATATATAGTTATAAATTACGTTGGTTCAAATACAGTATTTATAGATTACCTTCTTGGAATCATCACCACTTCGAGTAGTTTTCCTAAAATACTTAGTGATACCAACATGCGTCGATACCCCTATCACATGACCTGAATGCTCTGCTTTGCCGATTGCCCTAGCAAGAATGTCATCACGTCCTTCAGGCTTCCATTTTCCTTCTTTGACCTCCTTCTCACAGATCCTCTACACACACATAAAACCATTAAGCAACACACAGGTATATAACTCCGACTACCAGTGGTAGAAGTGACATATTTATTCAAATATACAATTTTCTCTTTGATGTCCTTATCAAATTCAGTTTTCATCTTTCCATTCTTAGGAGTGTGACCTTCCACCCAAACGTCGTGATGACTGAATTTTCCAAGCTTTGCCTACAATTCATTCATCACATTGATATCCTCTCAAAATATGTATGATTACTAGAATATATATAATATCCGACTAAAACACCTAATAGTACAGTCTAATACTATAGTAATTATGTACTTACAAGTTTCTTCTTAATCAATCTATATCCACCTCGGGAGCCGTAAAAGACGGTCTTTTTCTTTAAAATGTTCGCCTTGTTCCTCTCACTCATAGTCGTTATCAAAAAAATTGTATCAAGAACCGTAAGCATAACCAAATACTAAACTAAGTATACTTCTTTACTTATTATTATTATTAAGTTACCTTAAACTTGTCAGACTGCCTATAAGCGATATAGCTATCCCAATGGTCTTGAGTGACATACGGATACTTCTTTGTTGGTGGGTGTCTGATCATCTCCCCGGTTTCCTTGTTGAACAAGTGCTTCTCAGCAATCTTTAACTTCATTCCAAGAACCGAGGGCTTCCCCTGTATTTGTTTTTAGGTACTTATCATACTTTTCGGGGACAACGTAAGCTAACTGCATATATGATGAGCATAGTTGGTACAAGTGTTTCGGCGAATACACATATCAAGTAGTAACTTAATTTCAACAAAAACATTTATTATTGTATATACATACCTTTATTTTGTTTATTAGCATGGTGTTCCGTATTTTACTCAGTTCACTGATACGCAGCGTACCGAGAGACACATACTGTCTTACACGACAACCAATCCAACTCGCAAAATACCCGGCATACTCACCATATGGCAGCCCCGTTTCTTTATCCCATTGTAAAGGATTAGGTATCTTTGAATTTATTGCTTCTAGGGAAACCCAGTGGTGCATTCGACCCGCAATGTGTTGCAAATTATTCTCATCACCTGAGTCGTCGCCTGACGCATTTTCATCATTTCTTTTGCTCTTTTGGACCATATCTAAAGCAGAAATTAATAAACAAATAATAACAATGCATACTTAGAATAACAAACAAATCTCTAGAGAGAAGGGTTTATTACTTCTTTAAAGAGGAGAATCCGGATTGATCTGGCGGCGGCAATGACGATGATGACGATGACTGCGACGGCGATGAGGTAGGCTGGTGGTTGAGGGGAAGCTCAATGTTTCAGAATATTATGTGGGGGAGGGGAAGCTCAGAGTATATATGTGTGAATAATACAACACTTGCAAGACCTTGTTTATTGGAAAGTAATTAATAAACACGGTATAAGAAAAACCGTTGTATTTTGTTTCCAAACAGACAACGGTTTTGTTTGAAACCGTAATTGATTAGTACTATGTACAACGGGTTAGAAATAACCGTTGTCTGTAATATTTTCACGTAGTTTGATTTTCCCGCCAAGAAATAAAGCATCATTTTTATATACATAACAACGGCCTGAACCGTTATAACTGTATACTTCCTTAACAACGGTTTGGGTATAACCGTTTTATTTTATATTTCTTTGTGTTTGATTTTACCGCCAATAAATAAAGCATCATTTATTTTTAGAGGTTTTTTATATTTCATTGGGTATAACACGGTTCTTATAAGAACCGTTTTAATTATCTTATTGATATCTTCCAATTTCCATTTATTTTTAGAGGTGTTTGTGAACTAACACGGTTTTTATGCACTACCATAGTCATTATATTATATGTTAATGTTTCATTCAATTGTCTGTTCGCAAGTTATTTAAAATTTATGTTAATAAGCATTTGCATGTAATAAAGAGTAGACCAATATAATAAAACGAGCATATTATACAATAGGGCAAAAAAAAAAAAAACAGTCCAACAAGGGGAAAAAAAGGAAACACAATAAAAAATAAAAAAAACACAAAAACAAACAGCTAACTAATTAGTACATTAATCAAACACCCTAACAGGAGTTTGACTAGGAGGTGGGTACTGAGGATAAACATGATTATAAATCATGCGTACTACATCGGCATCAACACGGGGATCAAAATGAGGCACTTCTTCGTCTTCCCATGATTTCGATACATTAATAAAATTGTACAAAATGATTCTTCTCATTAGATGAGCGTCCTCAGCGGTGGCAATCCATAAGTGAGGCCCAACGTGAACACAACGAACCCTAGGGTGGTCGTTATAATAGTCACTTTTGTCCCTTTGATGGTCACGTGATGCATACCTTGCAGCGAGTTGTTTTGCTTGGCAAAAATCGTCAAGACCATCCCCTCGAAACACGATCAGAGCATATCCAAGAAACCCACGACCAAAATTCCAAGCCGGGTAGATTGCCCTAACATTTGAAAACCCATTCTCAATGAGGATGTCCCTCAATTGGATAAGAGAATTAAAAGCTGGCTTCCCAGCAGAATCGCGTATGACTGGGAGATTGTGAATTATGCACGTAATCGGGTTGATATAGCGGGTTACCGATTGTTGAGGACGTGCGACTGCAGATGATGAAGACGACGACATTCTTTTAATTATGATATGTATGTATATGTAGATTATTTAAAAAGTGAAGTAGGAAGGTTAGTGGAAATGTGATGCTATTTATAGTATAATAAAGTTATAATTAATTGGATTAATTTCATCCATACGTTACATTCAAACTTGTATTAAATTGTGCATGTATGCATGTGTGTAGACACCTCAAAGTTGTCTACTAGCCTTAAGGGTACCCGATGATGAGGCTAAAACTTAATGACTAAATGAAAATCGGCAATGTTATAATTAACGATTCTTTACGCTTATTTCCCGGAAAACCACTTAATATGGCCTACAACCACCCTTAAATTAGCCTAGTTTAATACGTTATCGACATAAAAACCACCAAAAATCCATATTCATCAACAACCCAAAGCCGTACTATTCAAATACTTTAAAACTTGGCCCAAAACCAACACAAGGTATAAATATTATGGATATCAAGCTAATTGATTTGGACAATGCTAAAATAAAAAGCCCACTTTAGGCCGCTCTCTTTAATAGATGAAAAGAAGTATGTTACAAAGGGATAAGACCAAACACGGAATAAACAAGTGTAGAATTCTAGTCCAACTCTACGAGGAAACCCAAATCAACGTCAGAGAGTAAAAAACTTTACATATGTATTTTCTTATCATGAGTGGTATTGTTGATGGACAAGGAGTGTTTATTCCTATGGAGACATACATGTATAAATAGAAGAGATTAGAACGAGATTAGGGGGACGGACACAAATATACAGACGAGAGACAAACACAAACCAACGACATAAATTATAATACCCTTACCAGATCCATAAATTCTACTCTTATACTCCATCTCAAATATACTATTCCAGTTTCAAAATCAAACCATTCACATAAATTGTCCCAGTTCTATATAAGCGCATAAGAGCCAATAATTAACGACAAAGTCGATCTTTATTCATAGTCAACATCCACATAGGCCTGAGGGTACCGACATCAAATAAGTTTTCTTTACTTTTTTTTCTATTTCGTTGTTTTATTTATTTATCGTATATTTGTATATAAACTAACTTATTTAACTTGTTTTTTTTGTATATAATTTGTATCATTTTTTCTTATTCTTTCGTTATTTCCGTCAAATATATAATATTACAAATAAATAGTAGAGGCCGTCAGTTTGATGGGCGGTCCGGGTGCCTAAAACCTTCCCTGACCGTACATTTACCCCCGAATCCGCAATCTTTGGTTTAGGCCGGAGTGACGGATCAGTCCCCATTCCAAGGATCAAAAGGGGCATTTTCCGTTAACTTATTTTTGTATGTTTTTTATAAAACCTGCTGGCGACTCCATATTATTTACTAATTTTTAAAAAGGAGATTTGTTCAGGGATCTCACAATGTGGTGAATAATGGTCAAACAAACAATAATAATATAGGTCATGCATTGGTAAAACCACAAACTTTTCAGTTTTCACAGTGTGTATTTACAACGGTTATAAGAAAAACCGTTGTTTATTGGTGTAATATGACAATGGATTTACAATAACCGTTGTTGATATATGAAATATGATAACGGCTTAACAAAGAACCGTTATCTTTTTGTGTTATACATACGGTCAAACAATCAATACTGCAACTTTGAATCAGAAAAAGTAAAAATTACAAGGCATGCATTAGTCAAATCACAAACACTAGAATATCACAGATAATTAAACAAATTTTTTTAAAACGGATTCTTTCCACCGTTTCTGATATGTGTAATATGATAACGGCTTAACAAAGAACCGTTATCATTTTATGTTATACATATGGTCAAACAAGGAATATTGCAACTTTGAATCAGAAAAAGTAAAAATTGCAAGGCATGCATTGGTCTTGTTAAGTAATTGGACCGTTGTGTTTTTACTGATTGGACAACGGTTTTTTGATAACCGTTGTAAGCTAATATGTTTAACACGGTAGAGTTGACCGATTCTTATTTAAATTGTACCGTCTCCAATTTCCAATTCTTAACTTGTTAAGTTTCCAATTCTTATTTTATTATTATACCGGTTCCAATTCTTACTATCTTATTATACCGTTTCTAATACAACCCAGACTCATTATAAGTAGAATTATAATTTTGACAATCTTAACTTGTACCGTTTGCACTTTGCAATTCTTAACTTGTTAAATCCTCCATTAATTTTCCACATCGATTATGTCGCCAAGTTCATCAACTTATAGTGGTTCATATTATTCATCCGCTGATGATGATGATGAAGCATCATATGAACCTCTTGTAGGACCCCAAGTAGATTTATGTACGCTAAACCCTTTACGTGCATCATTCACAATCTCCCGTATACTGAGGACGAGCATGGAAAGGCTATACTCTCGTATAGCCTTGACTGGTTAATAGGTTTGATTCGGTTGGCCGGATTGAATTTGGTTCAAACTATCTACCCGGACAATGATGTGCATCATGGCTTCGGGCGGTGTGCCCTCATCGAGTTTGGCGGGATGAGAAGCGGGAATGCTTTCGTCAGGCTCGCAAACTTGAGCGGGCATTCTATAACAATGACTCTTCGAGACTCTGGTTTGATCAGGATGAACAACGGGTAGGCCCATATTTATGTGTTGCGAATGAATCTGACCGTCTCCTACTACTTCCGATTCTGCACCGCCAATGTCGTATTGCCGAGCAAGGGACAATGTCGTTGCAATGGGAAAACGATTGTGTGGATTGGGCTGAAGGTGAAAGAGACATATATGGTGATATTGTCTCTGAATTCCAGAGGATGGGGTAACAAAAAACATACTCCCTCCATTCAACTCCACACTACACAATTGCTTTTTCACGTTTGTCAACGCTTATTTTACGCGATTTTTTTTCTTTAGCTTGATATTTTAATGTACTCCTAAAAACCTAAGTCATTATAATAAAAGTTCGATATTTTTGTGGTGATATTGTCTCTGAATTCCAGAGGATGGGGTAACAAAAAACGTAACAAAAAACATAAATAATTAAACTTTAATTCAAACTACCACCATAATCCAAATACAACTTTGAAGAGTTTATGGATTGTAAGTACCTAAGAGGGGGAGGGGGTGAATTAGGTATTGTTTTAAAAATTTTAACTAAACTTAATTGATTTAAGTTAGTCAAATGAAATGATATCTCAAGTATCTAACAAACACCCTTTTTAAATGAAAGTTAAAAGGCGTATTGTTGACCTGACTAGAGGAACATTGAGACAGACTGTTACTAGTTGGCTTTGCAAATGTTGTAAGCAACAGACCAAACCGACAGTATCGCAGACTGTTGTGCTTAAGAACAATGAATGAGTTTAACTGAAAATTTCAACTTAATCTTTATTGTTTTAAAGTAAGTTGATTGACAATATGAATGTTAAATGGATACATCAAATAAATCAGGAAGCGACAGTTGTTCTGACTGTTACTTGTTTGTCTTAGCAAGTGAAGTAAAAGCTACAGACCAGAAGTAACAGTATTTAGGATGTTGCTAGCTAAAACGTGAATGAAGAACAAATAAAATAAATTGCAGCGGAATTAAAAGTAAATGGAGATCAAACAAGAGATTTTTGAATTGGTTCGGCAAGAACTCAAGTGCCTACGTCCAATCTACTTTTTATTGATTGATTTAGTGATCTACTCCAACTACTAAAAACCCGTACAATAAAAAGAACTCGCAACCTACTCCGGTTGCCACATAAGTTCAAGGACTACTCCGTCCTAGAACTCAACAACTCACAACCTACTCCGGTTGTCATAAGAGTTAGAGGACTACTCCGTCCTAGAACTCAACACTCTAACTTAGAACGTTTACAAGGATCAAGTTTCCACGGACTGATTCTTTAACAAGAATTGATATGGACAACTTACAAGATCAAACGGTTCATAAGTGAGAGAGTTTAATATTTAAAGCAACAGTTGTTATGACTGTAACACTTGAAGACTTTGAAAGGTTTGCAAAATATCAAGACGATTTGAAAATTTGAAAACAATTTTGCAAACTCTACACTCTAACTAGAATGTTTTCAAACCAAGTTTCCTTAGACTGATTCTTAAAAAGAATTGAGAAGGACAACTTATTGGTATAAACGATTTCTAGATGAGAGGGTACAACACTGTGAAGTAACAGTGATTTCGATTGACACACTTGAAGACTTAGAAGATTTTTTGTAAAGAAAATTTCGAGTTCTTAAAAACTGATTTTGCAAAAATACTTTTGATTTCTCTGAAAAGTCTTGCTTTCAAAGTGAGGAGAAGAGTTCCTTTTATAGAGAGGGTAAACAAGGTAGGTAAGCTAGGGTTTGTGAGTCAAAGGTCTTCACATGTGATGAAGACCAACTCTTTCCCAAACTTACACAAAAGAGAGCACTCTTTTAAAAAGCAAAAGAAGAAAAGAAGGTTTGTAATTTATCCTGTAATACTCCGTATTTATATGTCTTGGGGTACTCTATCGAGTAGCCCTTACTCTGTCGAGTATGGGCAAGTTGCGAAATAAAATAGTTTCTGACCTGTTGGGTACTCGATCGAGTAGTTGGGGTACTCGATCGAGTAAGGGGGTACTCGATCGAGTACCTTGGGTACTCGATCGAGTGTCCGGTTTTACGGGGAGTTTTCTCGGGTTTTGTTAATTATGCGATTAAGGTATTTAAGCTTCGTCGTCATTATTCTAAACCACTTTTACAAAACCTAAATTCCTGTTTAAGAGAGAAAGCAAACAAGTCCATCTTCTTAATCGCATTCTTAGCAATTCCGGAGTTCGACGGTCGGTTCTTGTCGTTGTTCGCACCGTTGAGTTCCTTGCGTCGAGGGTAAGATCTATGTACCCTTTTATTGTATTTCCTTTGATTTGGTTAAACCCTAATTTAGGGATTTGGGGGTTTTGTGTAGATTGTGATTCGGTAGTGTTTGTATGTTTGTATGATAGGAGGAGGTTTTGTAGAAGAGCCTTTTTGATACATTTTGTGAGAGACCGTCGATAATTATGCTTTCCGGTAGGATTCCTACTCAAGTATTAGTCCCATAATGGGATGATTGTTGATGCGTGAGATTGATTGTTTGATATAGTGATTATATTGTGACTTTGTGATTGTGATTGTACATTGTTGATAGATTCAAACGGTTGTTGATGTTGTGATTGTGATTGGTTGTCTATGGTTCTCGAGATGCGTTCTCTACCGAGTGGAGTCACTTGCGGGAGTGACTTCACGCCTAGTTTCGCCCTTCGTGGAACCCGCCACGGAAGGGGATGTGCACATTAATGGGACGGGGTTATCGCTCGGTATGATGAGCGGGGCTTAGGTGGGAACGGCTGCGGTCCCCCATTTGGCGTGGCTGGTCCGGTGGATGATCGGTGATTGAGATTGATGGGATTGGAGTAGTCAGTTGTGTGTATGTGTGACGGTTAAGGTCGTCGTGTATCTTCTTGTTGATATATATATATAAGTTGTGTGATTAGTCCGACCGTTTAAATGTTTTAAAAACTGTGGTGATCCATTCGGGGTGGTGAGGTTGCTTAGCGGGTATATCTTGGATACGCGTGGGATCTAGTCGGGGATGGAGTCATCACATATCAGAGTCTTTAGTCTTCCGCTGTATTTGTTAGGACAGTTCCTTTCAGTTGGTTTATAGTTTGAGAACAGTTGTATTGTACTTTCAGTTCGGTTTCGAGGATTGTACTTATTCATTAAACTACTTATAATAAATGTTGTTTCTGTTTTGTCTATTTGATTATTATACCTCGGGCGACCGAGATGGTGATGTCTTCATACCCGAGTGGTCCTGGTAAGGCACTTGGAGTATGGCGGTGTTACATATCCAAAATAAGCCTTTGATTTTTCAGAAAACAAAGAGTGGAAAATAAGTCATAAGATGACAAGCTTATACAAAAATGGCATAAAGCAAACTTTGTTTTACAAAAGACCAAGGAAACAAATTGGCACAAAGAAGGAAACAATTTGAATTGATAATTAGCTAAACCTCTTTTCTAGAAACCCAACTCTTAAAAAGAAATCTGAAAGTCATCATTTAAATCCAAGCCATTTAAAAAGATAAAAAGGATTTTCGAAAAGTGAAACCGAGTTTCAAGTGTTACGGACCAAGGTAACAGTCCAGGCTATTGTTACTTGCAAGAGTAATAAATGATTGTCTTGATTTGTTGTTGTTATGATTAAATACTCTACTCCCTAACTTGTACATTAGATGACACAATTGATTCTAAATCTTGGGTAGAAAATTATCAACCATTCTTGACTTTGACATTGATTAATTCTTGCTTGAGGAGGGTGCATTATTCCTGAAATGGTACGCTTAGAAACAAGTTAAATTGGGCATGTCATCATCAACAAATATGTCCTAACAAACTTACAATGGCAGATAATAATTAAAGACTTAATTATTAGAATCTGATTAAGTATTAGGATACTCATTATGAATTTCGGTATAGAGCAAGTCGTAGATCGGCCCTTCATTATCACCGGGAAGCGCAGGTGGAATGGTCTCTCTCTCCCATGACATAGGCAAGGTGGCAAGAATGTGTTGCTTCCTGCAATGTTTCATCAGATGATGATCAAGATGAGTCGCAACTCATAGATAAGGGCCTTGTTGTTTATCATCCGAATAGAAGTCCTCTTTCCCCGCATCTTCCCCCGCAAATTTAGCCCCTAATTTTCTTGCCTGACGAAAACTATCATGGCAGTTGGCTTCGTCACACGATAAAAGCGAAGCCTACAAAACCTTGCTTGTTTGTAGACACAGGGTACACTTTTTTAATCGCGGTGAAACCGGAGTTATGAAGCATTTCCGTCAACCACCCAAAATTAGGGTTTAAACCCTTTCCATTCACACCATAATGAACCGGGAGATTATGGGGAATGCAAGTAAAAGGCTGTGCGTAACGAGAACATGATTGTAGCTCACCAGCCTATTTTTTTAGAGAGATATTTAGAAAGAAATTAGAGAGTAAATGTTTGATAATTTAGAATTTGACCTAAAACATTATGAAGACATATTTATAGAATTATTTTGGTCAAATTGAATATTATTGGTCAAATTGAATACTTATTAAAGTTCAGTTTTGAATGCAGTAATCAAACTGAAAAATCTAATCAAATACTGACAATGGTTGAATTGAAACACCGTTATCTCATAATAGACAATAATAACGATTACAAAAAATCCGTAGCAATAACATAACAACGGGTAACAAAAACCGTTGCTGATGTTAATTTAGTAACGGTTTTCAAATGCCGATATCTTAAACTGGTAACAGTTTTCTAACAATCGTTGATAAGAGTGATTCTATAACAAGTTTTTTGGAAACCGTTAAAAGTTTTTGACAACGGTTTGTTAATCAGCCGTTGTCAAATTATAATAACAACGGTTTTCGAGGGAAATCGTTATTCTTATTAGCGCGGTCTAGGTTTCCGCCAATATTTGGAAAACGGTAATCTAAGTGTCGTTATTAAATGCATTAAACCGTTGTGATACGCTTCTTATTGATGGTCTGATTTGGCGTAATGACAACTTCCAGATCTAAGGGTGTGGAAGGTGACACGATGTGGAGGAGATGAGACGACGTAGGGAGCTTATGGGAAGCAGTGCGACGCATGAATAGAGATAGAGAAACAATGACCAACGAGTATACTGACTGTCAAGTATAGTAGGTGATTGTGGTGGCCTGTGTGGTGTGTGATAATGCGGAATTAGTGATGCAAGAATTTAAGGGTGAGGGAGGCCGATGTGGGTGTAGTGTTTGCCGTAGTATGGATCAAATTTGGGAGTTAAATAAAGAGAGAGGGGGGGAGTGGGGGAGGGAAGGGGGAAGGTCACCTTAGTTTATACGACACACATTTTTTAATACAAAATTGATAAGTAGCATTTTAGTCGTATTTTGACCCGCATTTATACTTTATTCCGACTCGATTTTGTGTGCTTAATTGTCTAATAAGCTCATTTAATTACTAATTTATAATAATTAGTCGTATTAGTTATATTTAATAATTGGTCGGTTTTATATAATATTAGTATTATTTTATTATTATTATATTAATTTATTATTATATTAATTTAATGTGTAGGTGAAACGGGAAAGCCAGGCGGAATAATAAGAATCAAGACGAGTCAAAGAAACGGGTCAAAGCTACAAGTCATAAAGGAGGGAAATGAAGGTCAACCTTTGACCTCCAATTACCAAAGTCAACCCCTGCAACTCTTCTTCAACCTCCATTCTTACCACCATTTCAAATCACCATTAACCATCACCATTGTTGTCCCCTGCTTCACCTCATCATCAACATAATCAACCTCCATCATCCTCAGCTCACCTGCCCTGCAATTTATCATCATCACCAACCCATTAACATGCCTCCAATCCACAACGCAGCAATTCACCACCTCACCTCCGTCATCACAAATTCTACAACATTCAACCACCATTTCGACCCCTGACCTGCTTCTCACGCCAACACCTGCTACTTCTCATTCTCATCAATTCGGTCATCACCAAATCACAATGGGACCATGTCGGAATCAAAACCCGATTCGAATCAACAGAAATCAAGACAAGCTGCCACCATTCGTTTCACCACCATACCCGCATCCCACCGTG